>NW_019951059.1:10342-13630 GCF_002910315.2 Salvelinus sp. IW2-2015 | reverse complement strand
AACCTCCCCCTTTTTCCTCCAAACATAACGATGGTCATTATGGCCAAACAGTTCTATTTTTATTTCATCAGACCATTTATTTTATTTCACCTTTATTTAACCAGGTAGGCCAGTTGAGAACGAGTTCTCATTTACAACTGCGACCTGGCCAAGATAAAGCAAATCAGTGCAACATGAACAACACAGAGTTACACATGGGATAAACAAACGTACAGTCAATAACACAAAAGAAAATCTGTATACAGTGTGTGCAAATGAAGTAAGAGATAAGGAAATAAATAGGCCAATAGTGGCAAAGTAATTACAATTCAGCAATTTACACTGGAGTGATATATGTGCAGATGAGGATGTGCAAGTGTCAGACTGTGTGCACAACTGGTCAACTGGAGTCAGGTGCAGGAGAGCAGAGATGAGTGAACAGGCACACTTTAATTGGCAGAAGCAAAACAGTCGGACGCAACAGCGTCACAACACTCCAGCCAAAGGCAAAAGCGAATAGCGCCCTAGTCACACAAAATAATGTACAACAATACAATACCACGGAAAAAACAGCCTGACGCGTCACACAATAAACGTAACAAACAATTTCACACACAGACATGGGGGGGAACAGAGGGATAAATACACAACAAGTATAGAGGGAATTGTAAACCAGGTGTGTTAGAGCTGATTTGGACATATTTGTATAAAAGACTGAACATACCGAACTCCATGTACATTTGTGTAAATATATTAAATATTAATGTATATGATGAAATATTAGGTACGTACCTTTATGATTTATATTTACCTGATTGAGATATATTCATTTGTTGTTAGTGTAACTTAGTTTTTGGCCCCCCCTCTTGCCCATTCATTGTACTGTGTTAAGTGTGTTAGGATAAAGGCAGGAAGTTGGGCCTTCGGGGGAAGGAGTCCTTGCTAGGAGCGATATAGTTTTTTGACCATACAGACAGATCATATTATGTATTTTCCATATCAGGTAATCTATGCTTTAAGTTGATTGGAGAATCATTTCCTTGTTAGATATAAGAAGAATAAACATTTTTGTTGCACCATATCCCTGGATGTCATTGAATGTTTGGCCGTTTGGAAACCTTGAGTGTGGACTGTATGCGTACGAAACAACCCCGCTTCAGGCTTGGGCATTGGCTATGGTAAAGAGGAAAGGAAGCCACTACAAGGTGTGTGGGAAAACAAGACAAAACAAATGGAAATTGAAAGGTGGATCGGCGATGGCCAGAAGACCAGTGACGTCGACCACCGAACGCCGCCGCACCGAACAAGGAGGGGAACCGACTTCGCGAAGTCGCTGACATACCACCACGCCCTTGACGGCGTGGCTCCAGTCGCACGCTGACACAGGCCTCGGGGACGACCCGGAGGGGCGAGGTTGCAGCCCACGGTGGAACTCTGCAGCATTGAAGAGCGCTCCAAACACCTCCTTCTCATCCGGGAACCCAGCATCTCTCCTCCGGACCGTTACCTCCATTTCTCCCGACGGTACTGGAAGGCCGCGCGTCGCCAACGCCTCGAACTCCAGTAGTGGGAGGACGGGAACGGAAGTACGCCGGGGCCGCCCCTTCGATGTCCAGAGGGGGCGGAGGGATACCTTCCCGGCACCTCAGACCTCCTGGAGCGGGGCCAACCGCCAGCCGTTGAGCGTGAGGAACCATGGAACGGAGGTGGATTAATACGGTTTAATGGGGGGAGAGGTTGTAATCCTGTAAACTACTCGGTTCAGTCCTCCTCAGAGACTTTAAATGTCCCCACAAACCGGGCGCCCCAGCTTTCCGGCAGGGCAGGGTGGAGGGGCAGGGTTTGGGTGCGAGAACCAGACACGGTCCCCTGGTGCGAACATGTGTCCGGGCCGGTCACTGCGGTTACGGTTTGTGCTGGTTTTCTGGGCGCAGCATGGCCACTGAAGGTGGAACATTAACGGCGTCCCTATGTCTTCCTATGGTTCCTCCTGAACCAGTGTCCACCGCAGGAGCCTCGATTCTGACTCTGATGCCAAAGGTTGCCAGAACCGGTTGTACCCCAGTACACACGTGGAAGGGGGAAGGTAGTGAAGAGTGGCGGAGCGAGTTCTGGGACATTCTGGCCCAGGGCTACGAACTCCGCCCACTCCCCCGGCCGGTCCTGGCAGAAGACCTCAGAAACCTACCCACATCCTGTTAATCTCTCCACCTGGCCCTTACTCTCGGGGTGAACCCCAGACGGTAAGGCTGATCGAGACCCCCAAAGTTCCATGAAGTGCTCCAGACCCTCGACGTGAACTGTGGGACCCCGATCTCAGACACTATAATCCTCAGCAACCCCGTTAGTCCGGAAGAACGTGTCGTAAACAAGGCTTCCCCGCAAGTCTGTAGGGCCGTAGGAGACCGGCAGAGGGAAGGAGATCGCAGGACAACAACCAGATCCATGTGTTTCCGTGCATGGGGCGAGATCGTCAGGAAATCGATCGACAGTGTGCCGACCATGGCGTTGTTGGAACGGGTTAGAGGTGTGCTTACCTCTGGCAGGTGACCTAGGAGCCTGTACACTGGGCGCCACACCGAGCAGGAAAGGAAAACATTAAACCCGCACACCTTAGCCCAAAGTGAGCCACCAGTACTTCCCCACTCAGACAGCGCACGTCCCGAACCGATGCCTGGATGACCAGCAGGAGGGCTGACGTGTGGCACCAATAGATCGCTGCTCACGGAGAGTAGACGGACGTACAGAGCGCCGCGGGACACTGGAGGGGAGGCGGGCCTCTGCACGCAACGCCTGCTCAATGTCCTGCGTCCCCAGCTCCACACTACCGGCGGCCACCAGGCAGGAGGTGGGAGTATGGAGTGGGCATCCATGGCCACTCCTCTGATGTCATACAGCGGGACAGTGCGTCTGCTTCAGCGTTCGTGGAACCTGGTCTGTAAGGAAAGGCGTGAAAACAAAACGGCATTGTGAAAAACATGGCCCCACCTTGCCTTGCGAGGGTTCAGTCTTCCTCGCCACCCGATGGTACTCCAATTGCGGTGGTCAGTCCAGATGAGGGAAAAAGGGTGTTTAAGCCCTCAAGCCCAATGTCTAACGCCTGTCAAAGCCTGACGACAGCCAACAGCTTCCCGGTCCCCCAGTCCATAGTTTCGCTCGCCAGGCTGAGCTTCTTGAGAAGAAAGCCACCAGGGTGAGCCTTTCGGTGGCGAACCCGAGCCGCTGAGAGAGCTTATGGCTCTTATCCAAGCCTCGGACACATCCAGCCTCCACTGATGAAATGCCAAAGAGGGATCCGGTATGGGCAAG
>NW_019951059.1:0-6725 GCF_002910315.2 Salvelinus sp. IW2-2015 | reverse complement strand
CATAGCCGATCATTAAGAGTTGAAAATAGCAGGTCTGGGACAGGTGGCGGTTCCATAACCGCAGGCAGAACAGTTGAAACTGGAATAGCAGCAAGGCCAGGTGGACTGGGACAGCAAGGAGTCATCATGCCGGTAGTCTGACGTATGGTCCTAGGGCTCAGGTCCTCCGAGAGAGAGAAAGAGAGAGAGAAGGAGAGAATTAGAGAGAGCCAAGATTTTCAAAATGTTCATAAATGACAAGCATGGTCAAATAATAATCAGGAATAAATGTCAGTTGGCTTTTCATAGCCGATCATTAAGAATTGAAAACTGCAGGTCTGGGACAGGTAGGGGTTCCATAACCGCAGGCAGAACAGTTGAAACTGGAATAGCAGCAGGGCCAGGCGGACTGGGGACAGCAAGGAGTCATCATGCCACACCTCCACACCTCTCTCTCCACACCTCTCTCCATCTTTCTCTACACTCTCTCTCCACCTCTCTCTCCACCTCCCATTTCTCTCTTCTTTAACTTCATAGGTGGCTCGTCCAATAGGCTAAGCTTCCCGTTGCTCGTCCAATAGGCTAAGCTTCCCGTTGCTCGTCCAATAGGCTAAGCTGCCCGTTGCTCGTCCAATAGGCTAAGCTTCCCGTTGCTCGTCCAATAGGCCAAGCTTCCTGTTGCTCGTCCAATAAGCAAAGCTTCCCGTTGCTCGTCCAATAGGCTAAGCTTCCCGTTGCTCGTCCAATAGGCTAAGCTTCCCGTTGCTCGTCCAAAAGGCTAAGCTTCCGCTAAAGTAAATTCAATTGGACAAAATTATATAATTACTCCTGTCTACACAAAAATATATACAGTATTCAGACCCCTTGACTTTTTCCACATTTTGTTACGTTACAGCCTCATTCTAAAATTGATTAAATAAAAAAATTACAATTAAAAACAAACACACAATAACTTAGAATGACAAAGCAAAAACAGGATTTATAACTTTTTGCAAATGTATAAAAATGACAAAACACAAATACCTTATTTACAGAAGTATTCAGACCCTTTGCTATGATTCTCTAAATTGAGTTCAGGTACATCCTGTTTCTATTGATCATCCTTGAGATGTTCCTACAACTTGATTGGAGTCCATCTTTGGTAAATTCAATTGATTGGACATGATTTGGAAAGGCACACACCTGTCTATATAAAGGTCCCCACAGTTGACAGTGCATGTCAGAGCAAAAACCAAGCCATGAGGTGGAAGGAATTGGAACCCCCAAGACTCTTCCTAGAGCTGGCTGCCTGGCCAAACTGAGTAATCAATGGAGACAAGAGAGGAGACCGACTTTCTTTAGACTATCAAGATGCTAAACTCCCAATATTGAGCCATAATGGTACTATAGCGGAAAGCATCAGGCATATTCACATTTTCACTATTTATTTATTATAAGGTCAAATCAAATCAAATTTTATTTGAGTACCTGTCAGGTTTTTTAGGACAATCATGTCCTCCTCCAGGCTAGATGGACATCATAGCCTACAATATGTGTCTCACATTTTATTGTCTCGAATATATAGTTACACACAAGGTTGTTTTTATTCATATCAGTTTGTCAGTGTCAGCAGATCACCCTGCCATGTTGTGGTGTTATTGTCAGCAGATCAGCCTGCCATGTTGTGGTGTTATTGTCAGCAGATCAGCCTGCCATGTTGTGGTATTATTGTCAGCAGATCAGCCTGCCATGTTGTGGTGTTATTGTCAGCAGATTCAGCTGGCCATGTTGTGGGTATTATTGTCAGTCAGATCAGCCGTGCCATGTTGTGGTGTTATTGTCAGCAGATCAGCCTGTCATGTTGTGGTGTTAGTTGTCAGCAGATCAGCCTGCATGTTGGGTGTTATTGTTCAGCAGATCAGCCTGCCATGTTGTGGTATTAATTGTCGCAGATCAGCCTGCCATGTTGTGGTATTATTGTCAGCAGATCACCCTGCATGTTGTGGTGTTATTGTCAAGCAGATCAGCCTGTATGTTGTGGTGTTATTGTTAGTGTCAGCAGAATCAGCCTGCATGTTGTGATATTAATTGTTAGTGTCAGCAGATCAGCCTGTCATGTTGTGGTATTATTGCTAGTTCAATCCTGTCATGTTGTGGTTTATTGTCAGCAGATCACCCTGCCATGTTGTGGTGTTATTGTCAGCAGATACAGCCTGTCATGTTGTGGTATTATTGTCAGCAGATCAGCTGTCATGTTGTGGTATTATTGTCAGCAGATCACCCTGCCATGTTGTGGTATTATTGTCAGCAGATCACCCTGCCATGTTGTGGTGTTATTGTCAGCAGATCACCCTGCCATGTTGTGGTGTTATTGTTAGTGTCAGCGATCAGACTGTCATGTTGTGGTATTATTGTCACAGATCAGCCTGTCATGTTGTGGTGTTATTGTCAGCAGATCAGCCTGCCATGTTGTGGTGTTATTGTCAGCAGATCAGCCCTGCCATGTTGTGGTGTTATTGTCAGCAGATCAGCCTGCCATGTTGTGGTGTTATTGTCAGCAGATCAGCCTGCCATTTGTGTGGTTTATTTGTCAGCAAGATCAGCCTGCCATGTGTGGTGTTAGTGTCAGCAGATCAGCTGCATGTTGTGGTGTTATTGTCAGCAGATAGCCTGTCATGTTGTGGTATTATTGTCAGCAGATCAGCCTGTCATGTTGTGGTGTTATTGTCAGCAGATCAGCCTGTCATGTTGTGGTATTATTGTCAGCAGATCCCTGCCATGTTGTGGTGTTATTGTCAGCAGATTAGCCTGCCATGTTGTGGTATTATTGTTAGTGGTCAGCGAGATCAGCCTGTCATGTTGTGGTGTTATTGTTAGTGTCAGCAGATCAGCTGCATGTTGTGGTATTATTGTTAATGTCAGCAGATCAGCCTGCCATGTTGTTGTATTATTGTTGTGTCAGCAGATCAGCCTGTCAATGTTGTGGTATTATATTGTCAGCAGATCAGCCTGTCATGTTGTGGTATTATTGTCAGCAGATCAGCCTGTCATGTTGTGGTATATTGTCAGCAGATCAGCCTGTCATGTTGTGGTATTATTGTCAGCAGATCAGCCTCGCCATGTTGTGGTATTATTGTCAGCAGATCAGCCTGTCATTTGTGGTATTATTGTTAATGTCCAGCAGATCAGCCTGCCAATGTTGTGGTATTATTGTTAATGTCAGCAGATCAGCCTGCCATGTTGTGGTATTATTGTTAGTGTCAGCAGATCAGCCTGTCATGTTGTGGTATTATTGTCAGCAGATCACGCTGTCATGTTGTGGTATTATTGTCAGCAATCAGCCTGCCATGTTGTGGTGTTATTGTCAGCAGATCAGCCTGCATGTTGTGGTATTATTGTCAGCAATCAGCCTGCCATGTTGTGGTATTATAATCAGTGGTCTGCGTGTGTCTCTGTCTGTCTGTAGGTGTCTCTGTCTCTGTGTTTCTGTGTGGCTGTAGTTGTCTCTGTAGGTGTCTCTGTAGGTCTGTCTGTCTGTATGTGTTCTGTGGGTGTGTCTGTGTCCGTGGGTGTGTCTGTCTGTATGTCTATCTGTGTGTTGTCTGTCTGTAGGTCTGTCTGTGGGTGTGGTGTATCTCTCCTGCTGGTGTCTACAGGTGTTTCATTACTGTGAGCCCTCAGTCTTCTCTCTCTCTCTCTCTCTCTCTGTGTGTGTGTGTGTGTGTGTGTGTGTGTGTGGTGTGTGTGTGTCTGTGTGTGTGTAATTAACTGTGAGTCCAAGTGTTTTTCTTCTCTAAACTTGTTAGTGTGTGGCAGCAATTATCCTGTTTTAATTAGAGGAGTATGGCCCTGGGGGGTGAGAGAGATGGAGGGGAGAGAAGATGGAGGGGAGAGAGAGATGGAGGGTCAGAGAGATGGAGGGGAGAGAGATGGAGGGGAGAGAGAGATGGAGGGGAGAGAGAGATGGAGGGGAGGAGAGAAGATGGAGGGGAGAGAGGAGATGGAGGGGAGAGAGAGATGGAGGGGAGAGAGAGATGGAGGGGAGAGAGAGATAGAGGGGAGAGAGAGTATGGAGGGGAGAGAGAGATGGAGGGGAGAGAGAGATAGAGGGGAGAGAGAGATGGAGGGGAGAGAGAGATGGAGGGAGAGAAGAGATGGAGGGGAGAGAGATGGAGGGGAGAGAGAGATGGAGGGGAGAGAGATGGAGGGGAAGAGATGGAGGGAGAGAGAGATAGAGGGGAGAGAAGATGTGAGGGGAGGAGAGATGGGGGGAGAGAGAGATGGAGGGGAGGAGAGATGGAGGGGAGAGAGAGATGAGGGGAGAGAGATGGAGGGGGAGAGAGATGGAGGGGACGGAGAGATGGAGGGGGGAGAGAGAGATGGAGGGGAGAGAGAGATGGAGGGGAGAGAGAGATAGAGGGGAGAGAGAGATGGAGGGGAGAGAGAGATGGAGGGGAGAGAGAGATGGGGGGAGAGAAATGGAGGGGAGAGAGATGGAGGGGAGAGAGAGATGGAGGGGAGAGAGATGGAGGGGAGAGAGAGATAGAGGGGAGAGAGAGAGATGGAGGGGAGAGAGAGATGGAGGGGGAGAGAGATGGAGGGAGAGAGAGATGGAGGGGAGAGAGATGGGGGGAGAGAGAGATGGAGGGGAGAGAGAGATGGAGGGAGAGAGAGATGGAGGGGGGAGAGAGATGGAGGGAGAGAGAATGGAGGGGAGAGAGAGATGGGGGGAGAGAGAGATGGAGGGGGGAGAGAGATGGAGGGGAGAGGGAGATGGAGGGGAGAGGATATTGGAGGGGGAGAGATATGGATGGGAGAGAGAGAGATGGAGGGGGGAGAGAGATGGAGGGGAGAGAGAGATGGAGGGGGAAGGAGATGGAGGGGGGAGAGAGATGGAGGGGAGAGAGAGATGGAGGGGAGAGAAAGATGGAGGGGAGAGAGAGATGGAGGGGGGAGAGAGATGGAGGGGAGAGGGAGATGGAGGGAGAGACGATATGGAGGGGAGAGAGATATGGAGGGGAGAGAGATATGGATGGGAGAGAGAGAGATGGAGGGGAGAGAGATGGAGGGGAGAGAGAGATATGGAGGGGAGAGAGCGATATGGAGGAGAGGGAGAGAGATGGAGGAGAGGGAGAGAGATGGAGGGGAGAGTGAGAATGGAGGGGAGGAGATGGAGGGGAGAGATGGAGGGAGAGGAGATGGAGGGGGGAGAGAGATGGAGGGAGAGAGAGATGGAGGGAGAGAAGATGGAGGGGAGAGAGATGGAGGGGAGAGAGATGGAGGGGAGAGAGAGATGGAGGGGGAGAGATGGAGGGGAGAGAGAATGGAGGGAGAGAGAGATGGAGGGGAGAGAGAGATGGAGGGGGGAGAGATGGAGGGGAGAGGGAGATGGAGGGAGAGAGATATGGAGGGAGAGAGATATGGGATGGGAGAGAGAGAGATGGAGGGGGGAGAGAGATGGAGGGGTAGAAGAGATGGAGGGGAGAGAGAGATGGAGGGGGAGAAGAGATGGAGGGGAGAGAGAGATGGAGGGGAGAGAAGATGGAGGGGAGAGAGAGAATGGAGGGGGGAGAGAGATGGAGGGGAGAGGGCAGATGGAGGGGGAGAGAGATATGGAGGGGAGAGAGATATGGATGGGAGAGAGAGAGATGGAGGGGTAGAGAGATGGAGGGAGAGAGAGATATGGAGGGGAGAGAGAGATGGAGGAGAGGGAAGAGATGGAGGAGAGGGAGAGGATGGAGGGGAGAGTGAGATGGAGGGGAGAGAGATGGAGGGGAGAGAGAGATGGAGGGGAGAGAGAGATGGAGGAGGAGAGAGAGGTGGAGGGGGAGAGAGATGAGGGGGAGAGATGGAGGGGAGAGAGATGGAGGGGAGATGAGATGGAGGGGAGAGAGAGATGAGGGGGGGAGATGGAGGGAGAGAGAGAGGAGGGAGAGAGAGTGGAGGGGAGAGAGAGATGGAGGGGAGAAGAGAGATGGAGGGGAGAGAGAGATAGAGGAGGAGAGAGAGATTGAGGAGAGAGGAAGAGAGAGAGAAGTGAAGAGGAGAGAAAAGGAGATGGAGTGGATTCAGGGATGAGAGAAGGGCAATCGAGTAAAGAAGGGATTAAAAAAGAGGTGAGAACGGATGAGGGGATTGTGATGTTTTGAACAGCTCTGTGTGTGTTTTTGAAAGCTCTGTGGTGTGTGGTGTGTGTGTGTTTGAAAGTCTGTGTGGTTTGTGTCTCGAAGTCTGTTTGAAAGCTGTGTTGTGAGCTCTGTGCTGTCGTTTTTGGAAAGCTTGTGTGGTGTGTGTGGTGTGTGTGTGGTGTTTGAGAAGCTCTGGTGTGTGGTGTGTGTTGTACACTTTTGGGTTTAAAGCTCTGTGTGTGTTTGTGAAAGCTCTGTGTGTGTTTGGTCTGTGTGTGTGTGTGTGTGTTAAAGCTCTGTGTGTGTTTGAAACGCTATGTGTGTGTGTGGGGTGGTGTGTGTGTGTTTCTGGAAAGGCTCTGTGTGTGTGTGGTGTTGTTTGAAAGCTCTGGTGGTGGTGTGTGGTGTGTGTTTGAAAGCTCTGTGTGAGTGTTTTCAGAACCTGTCATCGACTCTGTGTGTCTTTGTTATGCCTCTGTCACATTGATATATATATGTATGGTCCTGGTGTATTATGTTTGGGTCCTGAGTGGTGTATTAAATGTTGGTCTGGTGTATTTATGTTGGTCGTGGTGATCTGGTGCGTATTATTATGTTGGTCTGCCTGGTGTATTATGTTAGGTCCTGGTGTATTATGTT
>NW_019951058.1:0-6725 GCF_002910315.2 Salvelinus sp. IW2-2015 | reverse complement strand
ATCCGCAATTTAACGAAGGGACACTTTGGGGTCCTTAAATAAATGTGGCCAGTGCTTCAGCCGGGTGAATCGGTGCCTTCGTTGCGTGTCCTCTCTGCCGTGCTGCTCTCCTCCTCCTACCCTTTGGTCTCTTCTTCAGATACCTTCGTTCACTCTTACCTCGCTTCTGCGGCGGAGGAGGCCGCTGTTACGGTGCCTAGTTCACCGGAACCCTGCAACATCTGGTCTCTGACAAAGCACTTTTCCCTTCAGAAGGTGACTTAAAACTTGCGACTTGATTACCTGCTCACTCAGAACCACACCGGAACGCTCCTGGGGACCTCACAGGGCAGCGACCAAGCAAACGCAGAGAGTTCCCAGATTCAACTGGAATTGGGCGGAGAAAATCGTGCAATACGGAGCACGGCCCTGGGCACCCAGAGATCTGGGGACGCTTCAGCCGCCCCCAAAGCTGAAAGCGGAGAAAACGCGCAAAGCGTGACCGCGACGGCCGATAATGAACTGAGGAGCCAGCAGGCTTAACGGGTGGTAGGTACGTTGGGAGAGGCGGGCAATTCGGGCCTGACTTTTTTGGGGGCGGGGTACTAGTAGAGGAGTGTTAGATGGCTTCAAAGCCAGGTAGCAGACGCTGACGCGGGGACTCTCGTGCTTATTATGTAAGCAACGCGTCTATGGTCAGGACACTCCCAGTGTTATCGCGGTTAGCCTCCCCGGATTCCGTCACGCCCTGGATTTACCTGGACTTTATGACGGCTTCTTGTTGTTTTCTCGCCAGTCCTTGGCTGTTCGCACATCAGAGCCCGGTGCGAACGAATTTGAATTCTAGTTATCAGACATTTAGAGAAAGCTGGCATCATGGTTAGGAGCCACCACCGACAGTAAGACAATGTTACACTTAGGTTGTCGCGGCATCCAGTCAACCAAGGTCGACCCCGGCGGCTTCGCTTAAATTGGTTGAACTTTCGTTAGCTCAAGCCGCGGTTCTCAGGGTACCTCACCAATACACTCCAACTTTGGAATTGTGCAGGGTACAGACCGTCTGTAAATGGTCCGTCCCAGCTCTTTTAGGTCTCCGACAGGGCTATCCATCCTGGCACAGCGCCTCGTCTGCGCGTTGTGGTGTCTTCCGGGCGCTGGGAGTCTACCTTTCGATCCTGCTCCGCCGTGTGTCCTATGCCTCTCCCGCTCCCGCCTCCGTATCCATCCACTCCCTCAGGTCCCCCCTGGCCAATTCGTGTCTGGTAGTGGAGAAACCACTACCAGAATTAGAGAAGTGGGCGCTTAGCGTAAGGTCCCAGCGATAGATCTCCATAGTCCTTCATCCTTTTCACGTTTCCCCACTAGCTGTCTCCTCGGTTACATAGATATCTTCTGGTAGCTCGCCAGACCTTTCTGTGCCTCAGTGCAGCTCCACATTCTGGACGCGTTACAGTGGATGGTGTAGTTTCCCCTGCCCTGGGGGCCAGAAGTGTGTGCCAAGGCTGCGCACCTCATGCATGCGCTCCAGGTACTATTCCCACAGACCGGTCCTTGTAGCTGTGCCCGCCTTTACATAAGCCTCGAATCCTGTAGGGTCTGTCCAGCTCCTGGTGGGCACTCCTGTGGCCAGCTCCCCACGCACCAAGGCTGATCTCTACTCTTATCCGCTCTCCTCTTAGCAGGTGTGTCCCCAGTCTAGCCCAGACGGCTGCGCTGTATGCCCGTCTGCCTACCAGTATCGTGGCGCCTGAAGTGCCCGTTCCTGTCCGCACGCGGCGCTTGGAACTATCCCGTCCCTTTAGCCACTGGCAGCCTGACTATAACTGGGGCCGTTCTTCTGCCCAGCGGCGCCTGAATTGCCTCGGTTTTGTACCTGTCCAGTGCGCTTGAATGCCCGTCCGTGCCCAGCGGGCCTGCAACTGCAGTCTGCCGAAACGGTCGCCTGACATGCCCGTCTGCAGTGAGCCTGCAAAGCCGCCGTTTTGCTATTCCTGCGTCAGTCGAGCCTGCAAAGACTCGCTCTCCCGTGTCTGCTCCATTTTGAGTCTAGTAGAGCCTGTCCCGCTTAGACAGGAGCTGCTAGAGGCCGTCCCCCGCTTACACGCCACGCAGACGGATTCAGCCAGAGTTCCTTCTCCGCCAGTAACCTAGTGACTCGGATCAGCATGAAGCTTCGCCAGACGGATCAGCCAGAGCCTTCCGCCAGATCCGGATCAGCAGAAGCCTTCCGCCAGATGTCCGGAGTCAGCCAGAGCCTTGCGCACAGATCCCCCGGATCAGCGCCAGTAGCCTTTTCGCTTTCAGAAACGATCAGCCATTGTAGCTTCTCCCGCCAGATACCGGATCAGCCAGAGCCTTTGCGCCAGATCCCCGAGCACTATGCGGAGTCTAGCGCCGGACCCACTGCCGGAGTCCACCCAGCCTGACGCCCGGAGTCCCTCCCTAAGCCCCGGACCTGCCTGGAGTCCCGTCAGACTTCCCTTTTCTCGGACCTGCCGGAGCTCCCTTCAGCTTCCGGACCTGCCAGGTCAATATCTCAGTCCCGGATACCTCTCGCTGGAGTCCTCAGCCGGACCCTTGCCAGAGGTCCCCTACAGCCCGGCACCTGCCCAAGAGTCCTCAGCCCTGACCCTGCCAGGAGGTCCCTCAGCCCGGAGCTGCTGCCGCCCCTGTCCAATCCCCGGAGCTGCTTGCCCTTAATTCGATGCTGCCCTTCCTCTAGGTGGTTTAGTTTGGATAGGGTGTCAATTTGGAGAAGAGGGGATTATAGCAGCAGCGGGGAGTGACTAAGTGGTGGTTGTGGGGACAGCGTCCGGAGCCTGAGCCACCACCTGTGGTCAGATGCCACCAGACGCTCCCTAGAACTTTTGGTGCTGGTTGCGCCCGGGTTCCGCACTTAAGGTGGTTGGGGGTCTATGTCACGTTCCTAGATCTAATTTCGTTGTAGTGGTTGTTGTCGCTGTGTTAGTGTGGTCAGGACGTGAAGTTGTGGGTGGGCATCTTGTTGTCTGTTGTTATGTTGGTTTAAAGGTTGTTGCCTGGTATCGCGCTCCTCAATTAAGAGGCAGCGTGTGTTGTCTATGGCGTTCTTCACTCATATTGTACGATCACTATTTAGGTAGGTTGTTTTCAACAGTGTTATCGAGTTGTGGGTTGGCGTTTGTCTTTTCTGGTGCTCTGTATGTATGTTCGTTGCCAAATCCTGGGAATGTTCCATCTCATGTTTGTTTCGTGTGTAGTCGGTGTACTGTTCGTGCGTTTTCACGTTATATTGTTAAGGTGTGTGGTCCAGGTCGGGTAGTTTCATCGTTTACTTGTTTTTGTAGTTTATTCAAGTATGTTGTTTTCTGTCTTCGTTGTTTTTGTCGGTGTGCTTAATAAATATGCGACATCATCACTCTTGCTGCAAACCTATGTTGGGTAAGTCTCAGATCCCTACTTCTCCTATCACGTCGTCTGAGGGGGAGGATTTAGAGTTATCCGTTACACATAAACCACTCTCAGCGCTACTCATTCCGGTGGTTTAACAGTTATGGAGTTCACCATTAGTTCTCTAATCTTGTGCTAAGGCAGAAGCTTACTCTTTTCACCCAACCAGACCGTGGGGTGTTATTGATCGGTACCTTCTCGCCCATGTAGTTTGTTCGCTCTCAAGGCATCGCTAGACTACTTTTCCTTGGTGTTTTATTTATGGATCGCTTCCAGTAGTAGTCTTCCCTCTCGTTCTTTTGCCTAAGGCAGAAGCTCCTCTTCTTTCCCCTGTGGTTTTATTATGGATCTCCCATCTAGTTTTCTCTCTGCCTAAGGCATGCAATGCCGGCTTACTGTACTCCTTATACCGTGTTGGGGTCTTATTTTATGGATTCGCCCATATAAAGTCTCCTATGCCCTAAGGTGCAGTCCAGTCTAACTTCCTTCTGGGGTGTTATTATTGGACCCCATTAGTTCCTCAATGGCAGGAGCTTACGTTTTTCCTGGGGTTTATTATGGTTATCCCATTAGTTCCTGCCAAGCAGGCGGCTCTCGTCTACCTGGGGGTTTATTTGGATCCCCATTAGTGTCTGCCAAAGGCAGGCAGCATACCTCTTCTCTGGGGTTCTTCGTATGGCTGCCTCCTATTGTTCTTTCCTCTTGCAAGGCGCAAGCTAACTCTTTTCCTGGGGCTTTTTAATTATTGGCTCCTCCATTGCAGTTCTGTCGCCAAGGCACGCAACTGCTACTCTGTCTGTTGGGGTTGTATGTCATGGATCACCCATTAAGTGTGCTGCCATAGTCAGCATGCTCTTCGTTCTCTGGGGCTTGTATTTATGGATCCCATGTAGTTTTGCCCAAGTTGCAGAGGCTAACTCTGTCTTTCACACTCTGGGGTTTCTGTCAGTGGATCCCAGTTAGTTCCCTGCAGGCAGCGCGCCTACCTTCTTCCTGGGGTTTATTATGGACCTCATTGTATCATATAGTTTCCCTGCTACAAGGTCCGCGGCAGCTACTCTTCCTCTGCCGGGTTTATTATGCGAACCCCACACCCAACCATTAGTGTCCACGTGCCTAAGCCAAGTGCATCAGCGTACTCTGTCCTGGGGTTTTGTAACTGGTATCTCCATTAGTGTTCTGCAAGGCAGCAGCTCTCTTTCTGCGGTTCTTATTATGGACTCCCCGTTAAGTTCCTGCTGCCAAGGGCAGAATAGCACTCTTCCGTGAGGGTTTAATGTTAGTGGATTGCCATTTAGTTCCTGCCAAGCAGCGGGCTACTTCTTTCCTGGGTTTAATTATGGATGCCCATGTAGTTTCCTGCCAAGTGTCTGCAGCTATTTCTTCCTGGGGGTCGTCACAGCAAGTGAAGGTGCAGTTTATAAATTGTTAAAACATTACATACATTACAAACACTGTGTGCCTTAGGCTACTTTCCACACTACCAAGGTATCTACAGTACTAAATCATTTGGTATCATGGTGTGGTAGTGTATACGTGTGTATGTTATATATGTGTGGCTTGTATGAAGTACTGCTGTGTCTGCTGCGACTATGTTTGGTGTTGCTTATTTCCCAGTACCCCCTCGCTCGGTTCCATATTCATTAGGCTCTTTTAACTCTCTGCAGGTTCGAAAGCTCCCCCCCATGAGAGTCCCCGTGTCTCTAGAGTTCTGACGATCAATAAATTGTTGACTCCTGGGGAAGAGTGTGATAAAACTGAATTTCTAGACTGTTGAACCTTGTACCAAGAGCACACGTGGACTCCATTCATTGGTGAATTACATAAGAGAGTATTATGGAACTACCCTAGCCTTGCCTCATAGAGGTAGCTGGTGCCGTCCAGACCAAAACTGATGCAGAACCGGGCAATGAAGGAACCTTGGACTGGGAGGTGACAGACACTTACAGAGTTCTTTGGTCTGAGATGGGAGAACTACTCAAAGCACAATGTCTCTATTCAGAATCAAAACCAATCTGGAGCCTTTTATGGGAGAGCGGCAAGAACGGAAGCTCACGTCCTGAGCAAAACAAGGCCGCTCTGACAGCACACCTGGAGTTTTTAAAATGTATGCGAAAGACTCGTTGAGGGAGAGGTTGTTGTCCTGGCACCACACGGCCAGGTCTCTGACCTCCTCCCTATAGGCTGTCTCATCGTTGAGGGAGAGGTTGTTGTCCTGGCACCACATGGCCAGGTCTCTGACCTCCTCCCTATAGGCTGTCTTGTCGTTGTCGGTGATCAGGCCTACCACTGTTGTGTCATCGGCAAACTTAATGATGGTGTTGGAGTCGTGTTTGGCCATGCAATCATGAGTGAACTGGTAGTACAGGATGGGACTGAGCACGCACCCCTGAGGGGCCCCTGTGTTGAGGATCAGCGTGGCGGACGTGTTGTTACCTACCCTCACCACCTGGGGGCGGCCCGTCAGGAAGTCCAGGATCCAGTTGCAGAGGGAGGAGTTTAGTCCCAGAATCATTAGCTTAGTGATGAGCTTTGAGGGCACTATGGTGTTGAACGCTGAGCTGTAGTCAATCAACAGCATTCTCATTCTGAACAAGGCAGTTAAGCCACTGTTCCCCGGTAGGCCGTCATTGAAAATAAGAATTTGTTCTTAACTGACTTGCCTGGTTAAATAAAGGTTAAATAAAAATTGTAGGTCATCGATTTTATTTTTCAATGATTGCATGTTTGCCAATAGAACGGATGACAGTGGGGGTTTACTCGCTTGCCTACGAATTCTCAGCCCGACCTCCGCCCCCTTTTGTCTCCGTATTTTCTTCTCGCAAATGACTGGGATTTGGGTCTGTTCCTGGGAAAGCAGTATGTCCTTTCGGTCGGACTCGTCGGACTCGTTAAAGGAAAAAGCTTCTTCCATTTCGAGGTGAGTAATCGCTGTTCTGATGTCTAGAAGTTCGGTCATAAGAGACGGTAGCAGCAACATTATGTACAAAATATGTTAAAAAATAAGTTACAAACAACGCAAAAAAACGAACAAAATAGCACAGTTGGTTACAAAACGTCAGGCATCCTCGCTGGCGCCATTCTACTTCATTCTAAATGTCCTGACCATAGATTGCTTTGTATGTTTCTATGTTTTGTTTGGTCAGGGTGTGATGTGGGTGGGCATTCTATGTTGTATGTCTAGTTTGTCTGTTTCTATGTGTTTGGCCTAGTATGGTTTTCAATCAGAGGCAGGTGTCAGTCGTTGTCTCTGATTGGGAGCCATATTTAGGTAGCCTGTTTTTCCTTTGTGTTTTGTGGGTGGTTGTATCCCGTGT
>NW_019951057.1:9967-16112 GCF_002910315.2 Salvelinus sp. IW2-2015 | reverse complement strand
GGTATAGACTGTGTTGAACCAGTTATGTAGGACAGGGTGGAATCCAGTATGGTAGACAGGTGAAATCCATATGTAGACTGTGTTTGAAGTCCAGTATGAGACAGGAGTGGAATCCCAGTAGGTAGACTGTGGTGAATTCCAGTATGTAACAGGTGAATCTGGATGTAGGACAGGTGAATCCAGTAGTAGACTGTGGTAATGCCAGTAGTAGACAGGTGATCCAGTATGTAGGACAAGGTGAATCCAGCTATGTAGCCTGGTGGTGAGATCCGATATGTAGACTGTGGTGAATCGCGATATGAGACTGTGGCTAACCAGTATGTAGACTGTGGTAATCCAGTATGTAGCCTGTGGTGAATCCAGTATGGAGACTTGTTGTTGAGAAATCCAGTATGTAGGACTGTGTGAATCCAGGTATGTAACGTGTGGTGAATCCAGTATGCTAGACTGTGTGAATCCAGTATGTATAGACTGTTGATTTTGAATCCAGTATGTAGACTTGTTGGTGAAGTCCAAGTATGTTAGACTGTGGTGAATCCAAGTATGTAGACTGTGGTTGAATCCAGTATGTAGACTGTCGGTGAATCCAGTCATGTAGACTGTGGTGAATCCAGTATGTAGCCTGTGGTGAATCCAGTAGTAGACTGGGGTGAACCAGCATGGTTGAGAGCTGGGGTGTGATGATCCGTTTGATGTATGTAGACTGTGGGTTTTGGGAAGTGTCCAGTATGAGACTGGTGGTGAATCCATGATTAGGACTGTGGGGATGTTGAATCCAGTATGTAGACTTGGTGAATCCAGTATGTAGGACTGTGTTGAATCCAGTAATGTAGACTTGTGGTTTTGAATCCAGGTATGTAAGCCTGTGTTGAATCCAGTATGTAGACTGTGGTGAATCCAGTAGTGTAGACTTGCTGGTGAATCCAGTAATGTAAACTGTGGTTGAATCCAGTATGCTAGGACTGTGTTTGAATCAATATGTAGACTTGTGTGAATCCAGTATGATAGCCTGTGTTGAATCCAGATATGTAGACTGTCCTTTTTATGGTTGAATCCAGTATGTAGGACTGTGGTGAATCCAGTATGTAAACTGTGATTTGAATCCAGTATGTAGACTGTGGTGAATCCAGTATGTAGACTGTTGGTGAATCCAGTATGTAGAACTGTGTTGAATCCAGTATTATGTAGACTGGGTGGTGAATCCAGTATTGGTAGGACTGCTGTTGAATCCAGTAGTGTAAGCCTTGTGGTTGATTCCAGTATGTAGCCTGTTGGTGAATCCAGATGTAGACTGTGTGAATCCAGTATGTAGACTGTTGGTGAATCCAGTATGTAGACTGTGGTGAATCCAGTATGTAGACTTGTGTTGAATCCAGCTATGTAGAACTGTGTTGAATCCAGTATGTAGACGTGCGTGGAATCCAGATGTAGACTGTGATTGAAATCAGCTATGTAGGGACTTGCGTGAATCCAGTATGTAGACTGCTTGTTGGAATTTCCAGTATGTAGAACTGCTGGTGAAATCCGTATGTAGCCCTGTGGTGAATCCAGTATGTAGACTGTGTGAATCCAGTATTAGACTGTGTTGAATCCAGTATGTAGACTGGTGAATCCAGTATGTAGACTGTGAATCCAGTATGTAGACTGTGTTGGAACCAGTATGTAGCCTTGTTGGTGAAATTCCAGTATGTAGACTGTGTGTGAATCCAGTATGTAGCCTGGTGTGAATCCAGTATGTGACTGTGGTGAATCCAGTATTAGACTGTGTGAATCCAGTATGTAGAAAGCTGTGGTGAATCAGTATGTAACTGTGGGAATCCAGTATGTAGGACAGGTGAATCAGTATGTTAGACTGTGTGAATCCAGTTATGTAGAACAGGTGAATCCAGTATTGTAAGACTTGGTTGAATCCAGTATTGTAGACTGTGTTTTTGAATCCATATGTAGACAGGTGAATTCCAGTATGTAGACTGTGTGAAATCCAGTTATGTAGGTTGCTGGTGAATTCCAGTATGTAGACAGGTTGAATCCAGTATGTAGGACAGCGGTGAATCCAGTATGTAGACTGGTGGTGAATCCGTATGTAGACAGGTTGAATCCAGTATGTAGACAGGTTGAATCCAGTATGTAGACTGTTGTGAATCGAGTATGTAGAACAGGTTGAATAACCAGTATTTGTAGACAGGTGAATCCAGTATGTAGACTGTGTTGAATCCAGTATGTAGGACAGGTGAATCCAGTATGTAGACTGTGGTGAATCCAGTATGTAAGACAGGTGAATCCAGTATGTAGACAGGGAAATCAGTATGTAGGACTGTGGTGAATCCAGTAGCAGACAGGTGAAATCCAGTATGTAGGGAACAGCGTGAATCCAGTAGTAGCCCTGTTGGTGAATCCAGATATGTAGACTGTTATGTGAATCCCAGTATGTAGGGACTGTGGTTGAATCCAGTATGAGACTGTGTGAAATCCAGTTATGTTAGCCTGTGTGTGAATCCCAGTATGTAGGACTGTGTTTGAAATCCAGTATGTAGACTGTGGTGAATCCCAGTATGTAGACTGTTGGTTGAATCCAGTATGTAGCCGTGGTGAATCCCAGTATGTAGACTGTGTTCGAATCAGTATGTAGGACTGTGGTGAATCCAGTATGTAGACTGTGGGTGAAATCCAGTATGTAGACTGTGGTGAAATCCATATGTAGACTGTGGTTGAACTATCCAGTATTGTAGTACTGTGGTGAAATCCAGTACTGTTAGCCTGTGGTGAATCCAGTATGTTAGACTGTGGGTGAATCCAGTATGTAGACTGTGTTGAATCCAGTATGCTAGACTGTGGTAATCCAGATGTAGACTGGGGTAATCCAGTATGTAGGAAACTAGTGGTGAATCAGTATGTAGGACCTGTGTCTGAATCCCAGTATGTAGCCTGTGGTTGAACCAGTATGTAGACTGTGGTGAATCCAGCTATGTAAGACTGGTGAATCCAGTTATGTAGACTGGGTGAATCCAGTATGTGAGACTGTGGTGAATCCAGGTATGTAGCCTGTGGTGAATCAGTATGTAGACTGTTTGGTGAATCCAGTTATGTAGACTGTTGGTTGGAATCCAGTATTTGTTAGCCTGTGGTGAATCCAGTATGTAGACTGTTAGGTGAATCCAGTATGTAGACTGTGGTGAATCCCAGTATGTAGACTGTTTGGTGAGTCCAGTATTGTAGGACTGTGTTGAATCAGTATTGTAGACTGTGGTGAATCCAGTAGTGTAGACTGTGGTGAATCCAGTATGTAGACTGTGGTGAAATCCAGTATGCTAGACTGTGGTGAATCCAGTATGTAGACTGTGGTTGATCCAGTATGTAGACAGGTGAATCAGTATGTAGGACTGGTGAATCCAGTATGGATAGACTTGGTTTGAATCCAGTATGTAGACAGGTGAATCCAGTATGTAGACTGATGGTGAATCCAGCTATGTAGACTGGTGAATCCAGATGTAGACAGGTTAATCCAGTAGTAAGACTGTGGTTGAATCCAGTATGTTAGGACAGGTGAATTCCAGTATGTAGACAGGTGAATCCAGTATGTTTAGACTGTGGTAATCCAGTTATGTAGACTGTGTTGAATCCAGTATGTAGGGACAGGTGAATCCATTAGTATAGACTTGTGGTGAATCCAGTATGTAGACTGTGGTGAATCCAGTATGTAGACTGTGGTGAATCCAGTATGTAGACTGGTGAATCCAGTATGTAGACTGTGGTGAATCCAATATGTAGACTGTGTTGAATCCAGTATGTAGACTGTGTTGAATCCAGTATGTAGACTGTGGTGAATCCAGTATGTAGCCTGTGGTGAATCCAGTATGTAGACTGGTGAATCCAGTATGTAGACTGTGGTGAATCCAGTATGTAGACAGGTGAATCCAGTATGTAGACTGTGTTGAATCCAGTATGTAGACAGGTGAATCCAGTATGTAGCCTGTTGTGAATCCAGTATGTAGACTGTGTGACTTCATGACTTGCTGGTGCATCTTCAGGAAAACGGTTGTATTATTTATAGCCACTGTGACACACAGGGAGCCACAAAAATGTTTGAGGGAAAAAGGAGGTTAAGATCCAACTCAAGGTGAATGAAGATTCATCCCTTCTGCTCTTCTTCTCTCTCTTTCTCAGGTCAAGGGGTTTGAGTAGCGTCTCTTCCCATCGGAAGAGACGTCACTGCTGTTTCATTGTGACGTTGTACAGTCACATTTACCAATGCTGATGTGAGGCTGGAAGGTTTATTTCATGGACTTTAAAGGGAGACATTCTTTGTTATTATAACCATTGACCAGTGGATGCTGCCGAGGGGACGATGGCTCGTAATTTATGGCCAGACTGGAGTAAATGGAATGGCATCAAACAAATGTGTTTCATGTGTTTGATACCACTCCATTCTAGCCATTGTTATGAGCCATCCTCCCCTCAGCAGCCTCCACTGCCATAGAGGTAGAGTTACAGAACATTGACTTGAATGCGAATGTCTGTTTTAGAAAATGGTATTTCTATGATTATAACCCACTGCCTTGTGATGTTAACCTCACTGTAGCTACCTGAGACAGAGTGGGGCAGAGGTCAGTGAACACACACCATAGTTAGTGGATGGAGAGGTTGATACGCCAGGGAAGTCAGCTGTACTTCACAGGTACATCAACCTCAAGATAAAACAAGCTACTGTAAATACCACCTCTCAAGGCCTGGCTCATCTTCACACACCCCTCCTCTCACTCTCCTCTTTTGGTGTGTGTGTGTACAACAGCACATGCTAGTGTGTGCAGCAGTGTGTGTGTGTGTGTGTGTGTGCTGTGTGTGTGTGTGTGTGTGTGTGTGTGTGGTGTTGTGTGGTTGGTGTGTGTGTGTGTGTGTGTGTGTGTGTGTGTGTGGTGTGTGTGTGTGCAAGCAGTGTGTGTGTGTGTGTGTGTGCTTTTTGCTGTCGTACCAATAGCTACTGATAAAACTCTCATGTTCAGTTGTAAATGTTAGCTTTGCTCTAGTATGGTGGTGAAAATTACATTCCTGTAACTGTGGTTATCCAACACCAGGGGGCAGTGTTTCAAATCTTTATGAGAACTGTATTGGGTGAACAGCAGTGCTGCAGGAGATGATAAAACTCATGTTTTCACTGAATACAGACTGTCCTGAGCTCCGGGCGTGGCCTGTCTGAGGGCGTGGCCTGTTTGGAGGTCGTGGCCTGTTGGAGGGTGTGGGCTGCCGGAGGGCGTGGCCTGTATGTGGGCGTGGCCTGTCTGAGGTGTGGCCTGTTGGGGGGGGGGCTGTCGGAGGGCGTGGCTGTCTGCCTGTGTCTATGTCCCACATGGTACCCTATTACCTTATGGGCCCTTGTCTAAAGAAGTGCCACTATATAGGGAATAGGCCCTTGTCAGATTCCCACTATATAGGGAATAGGGCCCTTGTCAGATTCCCACTATATAGGGATAGGCCCTTGTCAGATTCCCACTATATAGGGAATAGGGCCCTTGTCAGATTCCCACTATATAGGGAATAGGGCCTTGTCAGATTCCCACTATATAGGGAATAGGGCCCTTGTCAAGATTCCCACATATAATAGGGAATAGGAGTGCCGTTGGGAAACAGCCTGTGTGTTTCTCTGTCCAGTCTGCCAGAGCAGACTAATCTCAGGATAGAGGACATGTAAAACAGATACCATCAGACAGGTTGGCAGACAAGACAAGCCCCTACCGTGGGCTGCCGCATGTTGTTTTGTGTGGTTAATCGTGTGTGTGTGTGTGTTTGTGTCTGTCCCTGATACATTCTGTGGCGTGGAGCACACACACACACCCACAACACACAACACACACACACAACACACACACACACACACACACACACACACACACACACACACACACACACACACACACACACACACAACACCACACAGAGCAGAGAGACAACACCCAACACCCACACACACACACAACACACAAACACAGACACACAGAACACACACACACACACCACACACACACACACACACACACACACACACACACACACACACACACACACACCACACACACACACACACCCACACACACACCAAACACACACAACACACACACACACACACAGAGAGAGAGACACACCAATCACA
>NW_019951057.1:0-6726 GCF_002910315.2 Salvelinus sp. IW2-2015 | reverse complement strand
CACACCGAGAGAGATCTTCATATATCTACCTTCTGGACAGTGTTTACTTCAATTGCTACTATATCACGTAAAACAGAGATGGTATACCTTCCTATACTGAACCTTTAATATATCTACTGCTGTTGAAGAACAGAAGATGGTATACTTCCACTTAACTGTCTTCATATATCTACTGGCTGTCTGAAGAACAGAGATGTATACTCCACTATAACTGTACTCATATATCTACTGGCTGTCTGAAGAACAGAGATGGTATAACTCACTATACTGGTACTTCATATATCTACTGCTGTCTGAAGAACAGAATGGTTATCTCCACTATCACTGTACTTCATATATTCTTGGAAGCGTGTTACTCACTGTAGCTATCACGAACGTCTGAACAACGAGATGGTATACTTCACTATACTGTACTTCATATATCTCTGCTGTCTGAAGAAACAGAGATGTATACTTCAAGCTATACTGTTACTTCATATATCTACTGCTGTCTGAAGAACAGAGAGAAGTATACTCCACTATTACTTGTACTTCATATATCTACGCTGTCTGAAGAACAAGAGATGGTATACTTCACTATACTGTACTTCATATATTCTACTTTGCTGTCGTGAAGAACAGAGATGGTATACTATCACTATACTGATACTTTCATATATTCTACTGCTGTTCTGAAGAACAGAGATGGTATACTCCAACTATACTGTAACTTCATACTATCTACTGCTGTCTGAAAGGAACAGAGATTGTAATATTCCAGTATACTGTAATTTCATACTATCTACTTGCTGTCTGAAAGAACAGAGATGGTATACTCGCAGTATACTGTAACTTCCATATATCTATGCTGTCTGAAGAACAGAGATGGTAACTCCAGTATACTGTACTTCATATATCTATACTGTCTTTGAAGAACAGAGTTGATGGTATAACTTTCACTATTACGTGTAACCTTCATATATCTAACTGCTGTCTGAAGAACAGAGATGGTATACTTCACTTACTGTCTTCATATATCTCTGCTGTCTGAAGAACAGAGATGGTATCTCCACATATAACTGTACTTCATATATTCTACGTGCTGTCTGAAGAACAGAAGGATGGTATACTCCACTATACTGTACTTCATATATCTACTGCTGTTCTTGAAGGAAGCAGAGAGTTACGGTGTTACTTCACAACTGTGCATCCGTTTTCAGGGGGTTCCATCACTCTAGACCATTTCAGGCAGGCCACCAAGCACCGGCAGCCCAGGATCCATTATGTCCTCTTGTCGTAAGTACATGCACTTTATCGGAATTGGGGCCTGGTCTAAAGTAATGCACTTGCTATAGGGAATAGGTGCCCTGAGTCTAAAGTAGCTGCACATATAGGCGAAATAGCCGTGGTCTAAAGAGTGCACTATATAGGGAATAGGCGCGCCGTTTGGACACAACCCTTCCTCAGCCTCCTGTCATAAAATATGTGAGTTTGGTTCCTCAGAGAGTGTTGGGTGAGGGGCTTTCGGATTTAGGCAGGAGATGGTTGGGTGAGGGCTTCCAGGAGATGTGTTGGTGAGGGGCTTCAAGGAATGGGGTTGGGTGATGGGGCTTCAGGAGCAGGGTTGGTGAGGGGCTTCCAGGAGAGTTTGGTTGGGGGGCTTGGAGGGTGTGAGCTTCCAGAGAGGGGTTGGGTGAGGGGCTTCCAGGAGAGTGGTTGGTGAGGGGCTTTCCAGGAGATGTTGGGTGAGGGGTTCCACGAGGGGGTTTGGTGAGGCTCAGGAGAGGGGTTGGGTGAAGGGGCCTTCCAGGAGAGTGGGTGGGTGAGGGTAGGGGGGAGGGCTTCCAGGAGAGTGGTTGGGTGAGGGCTTTCCAGGAGAGGTTGCTGATGGCTTCAGGAGGGTGTGAGGTGCAGGCTTCCAGGAGAGTGTGGCAGGCTTAGAGAGTGAGGTGAGCTTTCCCAGAAGAGTGTTGCGTGAGGGGCTTCCAGGAGAGTGGTTGGTGAGGGGCTTCCAGAAGAAGTGGTTGGGTGTTGAGGGCCTTCCAGGAGATGCGTTTGGGAAGGGGCTCCAGGGAGAGGGGTTGGGGAAGGGACTTCCAGGAGAGTGGTTGGGAGGGCTTCCAGGAGAGGGGTCGGGAGGCACTTCCAGGAGAGGGTTGGGAGGGAGCTTCCAGGAGATGGTTGGGAGGGGTCTCCAGGAGAGGGGTTGGGGAGGGACTTCCCCAGGAAGAGGGTTGGAGGAGGGACTTCCAGGAGAGGAAGAAAGAAAAGGGGAACATAGTACAGGTGTTGCATCAAGGAGGAACAGGAGAGAGGGAGGAAAGGAGAGAGAAGGATAATTAACCCTCTTTCGGGTTGATGTTATTCATTTTAACTAAACCGAGGGAGGGGAGGAAGGGGGGGGGGGGAGAAAGGGAGGAACGGAAGGAAGGGAGAGGGGGAGAAAGGGAGAGAGAAATATAATTACCCTCTCTCTGGGTTGATTTATTGTAACTAGACCAGAGGGAGAGCGTGAGGGAGGGAGGGGGAGAAAGGGGGTTTGATATAACTTCAGTACTCTACAGGTCACACCTGGTTAAGAGAGGTGGAGGGGGAGGGTGTTATTAAAAGGATTGTTTCATAGTTTGGCCAAGGAGAAAGAGAAAATGGCAATAAAAAGGACTATATAAAAAAGGGCTGAGATCTGGGCTCTGTTCCCAGGCTGGGCCCTACGTTGTTAATGGGTGTCCTGTAGAGTGTCAAGCTGTCAGTATGGAGCCTTGGCCTCAGCCTCGCCAGCTATTGACTCTTGTGTGTGTTCAGTTCAGCTAGCCACCTCTAGCCGTGCTAACAGCTCTTTATTCATGCTGTGTTCAGTTCAGCTAGCCTCCGCTAGCTGTGCTAACAGCAGTATAAATATACAACCTGTGTGTATGTAGTTCACCCAGCCTCCGCTAGCCGTGCTAACAGCAGTATAAATATACAATCTGTGTGTATGTAGTTCACCCAGCCTCCGCTAGCCGTGCTAACAGCTCCCCTACTAGACTACTGTACCACCTCAGCGGCTGCAGCAGCCAAGGTCACCAGTTGAGAGAGAGGCCTCCAGATTATAAAGGATTAAGAGTGAGGGAGTATTATTCCACCATGCATGCAGCAGACTAGAGGCTACAGCATACAGCACACACACACACACACACACACACACATACAGACACACACACACAGACACACACACACACTGGCTTCTACTAATCAGGTCTTTAAAAGAAAGCCAGACTTCATCGCAAATGGATGTAGTGCACTATTTTTGACCAGAGCACTACTGAACTACACACACACAGAGCTGTCAAAAGTAGTGCACTGTATAGGGTATAGGTGCATCCTCTCCTCCCTCCCTACTCTCTCTCTCTCTCCCTCTCTATTCCCCCTATCCTCCTCCCTCTCTCTCCCTCTCTATTCTCTCTATCCTCCTCCCTCTCTCTCTCTCCCTCTCTATTCCCTCTATCCTCCTCCCTCTCTCTCTCCCTCTCTATTCCCTCTATCCTCCTCCCTCTCTCTCTCTCCCTCTCTATTCCCTCTAATCCTCCCCCTCTCTCCTCCTCTCTATCTGACGGGAGGTGCCATGTGGAGGTATTGTGTAATCTGGTGTCAGTAACTGTCCTCATGGGCTTTCCTTGTCGGATGCTGTGTGTGTGTTAAGAGAGATTCAACGTAGGACTGTGGGTATGTTGACTCACATAGACTTTTTTGTCATTGATTGAAAGCTTATTGATCGTAAGCCGATCTTGAATAGGATTATCTGACTCACATGATGTCACACACACACACATTCCCTATCCTGACGCGTAGTAAGGCATCACCAGGAGGTTTAACCGACCAACCGACGCCCTTACAACAGCATGGATTAGCAGTGCTCCAGCAGCTCTCTGAGAACTGAGTAAGTCCCTCCCCATCCCCTTCATATTACTGGACCAGAAAGAGATTACAGGACCGACAGGACCAAAGCATCTGTACTAGGCTCAGGATGGTAGATGGTGATTGAGGAGAGAGAGAGAGAGAGAGAGAGAGAGAGAGAGAGAGAGAGAGAGAGAGAGAGAGAGAGAGAGAGGAGAGAGAGAGAGAGAGAGAGAGAGAGAGAGAGAGAGAGAGAGAGAGAGAGAGAGAGAGAGGAGAGGAGAGAGGGTGAGAGAGAGAGAGGAGAGAGAGGAGAGAGAGAGAAGAGAGAGAGAGAGAAGAGAGAGAGAAGAGAAGAGAGGAGAGAGGGGGGGGATAGAGGAGAGAGGGTGATAGAGAGAGAGAGAGAGACAGAGAGAGGGAGAGAGAGAGAGGAGAAGAAGAGAGAAGAGAGAGAGAAGGACGGTAGGGGGAAGGTTGAAGAACCAGTGTTGGGGGGTGCCCTCCATCAGTGTAGCTGCAGACGGCTGCAGAGATGGTCAGAGTGCACACTAGCAGCAACGAAGAACAGGGACTACAAGAAGAAGAGCATAGTAGGGCGCCTACCTAGTGTCTAGAATGGCCGTAGCCCCTAGTGACTGAGTGAGTGAACCAGACGTAGAGTACCATAGAGAGGGTATCAGGTGGATGCTGAGAGAGAGGCCTGCAACCTGACGATAAGAAGGAAGGAACGTGAGGAGTACTGACTGCAACTCACATGGCCTTGGCCTGTCTGGGCTGTGTATCTATCAGATCTAGAGGATGTACTGTCTGGTGTTGTATCTTCAGATCTAGAGGTATGTTACTGTGTAATCTGTCAATTCTAGAGGTATGTACTGTGTATTATCAGATCTAGAGGTATGGTACTGTCTGGCTGTGTATCTATCAGATCTAGGAGTATTGGTACTGTCTGGGCTGTGTATCTCTCAGATCTAGAGTGTATGTTACTGTGTATCTGTCAGATCTAGAGGTATGGTACTGTGTGTATTATCAGATCTAGAGGTATGGTACTGTCTGGGCTTGTGTATCTATCAGATCTAGAGGTATGGTACTGTCTGGGCTGTTGTATCTTCTCAGATCTAGAGGTATTGTTACTGTGTATCTGTTCAGATCTAGAGATATGGTACTGTGTATTTATCAGATCTAGAGGTTATGGTACTGTCTGGGCTGTGTATCTATCAGATCTAGAGGTATCGGTACTGTTGGGCTGTGATCTTCAGATCTAGAGGTATTACTGTGTATCTATCAGATCTAGAGGTATGGTACTGTGTATCTTATCAGATCTAGAGGTATGGTACTGTCTGGGCTGTGTATTCTATCAGATCTAGAGGTATGCTGTACTGTGTATCTTCTCAGATCTAGAGGTATGGTACTGTGTATTTTATCAGATCTAGAGGTATGGTACTGTCTGGGATGTGTATCTATCAGATCTAGAGGTATGGTTACTGTTGTATTTAATCAGATCTAGAGGTATGGTACTGTCTGGGCTGTGTATCTTATATCAGATCTAGAGGTATGGTACTGTGTATTTATCAGATCTAGAGGTATTGTTTACTGTCTGGGTGTGTATCTATCAGATCTAGAGGCTATTGGTACTGTGTATCTATCAGATCTAGATGGTATGGTAACTGTCGGGCTGTGTATCTTATCAGATCTAGAGGTATGGTACTGTGTATTCTATCAGATCTAGAGTATGTACTGTCTGGGCTGTGATTCTCAGATCTAGAGGTATGGTACTGTGTATCTATCAGATCTAGAGGTATTACTGTGTATCTATCAGATCTAGAGTTGGTACTTGTGGGCTGTGTATCTATCAGATCTAGAGGTATGGTACTGTTGTATTCTATCAGATCTTAGAGGTATGGTTACTGGTATCTATCAGATCTAGAGGTATGGTACATGTCGGGGCTGCGGGCTGTGTATCTATCAGATCTAGAGGTATGGTACTGTCTGGGCTGTGTATCTGTCAGATCTAGAGGTATGGTACTGTGTATCTCTCAGATCTAGAGGTATGGTATTCTTTGGTCTGCTTCACTAGTAGTTGCAGTAGTATGGTTTATTCTTCACAGCTGTTTGAATGGTTATGGTTGTGTTTCTGGTGAACTCACTCACTACTGTTCTATGCTGATAATCAGAGTTGGTTTGTCTGCTGGTTTAGCCTGCTGGTTTGTTTGTTTGTAACCTGTGGAAAAAACAGATTATGACGTGGGTCAAAAATATACTATTCWCTTTTTCAAAATCACTTCCTCTGAGCTCTCAGCTCTAGGTTATCGGTTTYTTATCGGTTTGTTTTCTGAAAGCATTGGAGTTTCTGGACTTTCTCATATGCATAGTAACAGGGACGTTTTCCTGTGTTCAACAGAAGACCAAATCCGTCCCTTTGACTAGATCCACTGGAGTAACATTTAAACATCAGTTTGTCAAAGCTCTCTAGGCTATTGTTTCTTTTTTCTTCTAGAAGTTCCTGAAAGTTCCCATATGAACCGCAGTGTTAATACATGGGCTGAGGCCTGGGTAGTACACGTCTCAACTGGTTGGAATAATTAAAGGGTAGAAGTAGCAGTCTGGGGGGAAATGAGGAAACCAGAGCTTTAAAGATAGAGGAGAGGACAGCTTTAAAGTCTCCTAAGGCTCCGGGGGGAGAGGATGATTGTGGGAAAGAGTCACAATCTGCTTTTTGGCAAATGTCCCTTKGATGAACTGGCTTCTTCTGATGGAGTCCGATGAGTGTGTCGATTAGGAAGAGTAAGCGAGTGAGATTGTGTGTGTGTGTAGATTAGCAGTACTTTAAGAGATTGTGTAGATTAGGAATGAGAGTTAATATGTAGATTAAGA
>NW_019951056.1:0-6729 GCF_002910315.2 Salvelinus sp. IW2-2015 | reverse complement strand
TTTTGTCTCTGTCAGTGTCTTCAGCTTGTTAGGTGGACCCTCCGTGTTGCTCTGTTCGTGTTCTCAGCTGTAGATTGAACCTCCGTGTTGTCTCTGTCAGTGTTCTCAGCTGTGTTAGATGACCCTCCAGTTGTTGTCTCTGTCATGTTCTCAGCTGTTAGATGACCCTCCAGTGTTGTCTCTGTCAGTGTTCTCAGCTGTTAGATGACCCTCCGTGTTCTCTGTCAGTGTTCTCAGCTGTAGGTGACCCCTCCGTGTTTGTCTCTGTCTAGTGCTTCTCAGCTATTAGATGACCTCCATGTTGTCTCGGTCAGTGTTTCTTCAGCTGTTAGTTGACCCTCCGTGTTGTCTCTGTCAGTGTTCTCAGCTGTTGAATGACCCTCCGTGTTGTCTCTGTCCAGTGTTCTCAGCCTATTAGATGCCAACTCCATGTTGTCTACTTGTCAGTGTTCCAGCTGTTAGATGACCCCTCCGTGTTGTTCGTCTGTCAGTGTTCTCAGCTGTTAGGTGACCCTCCGTGTGTTCTGTCCAGTTTCTCACGCGCTAGATGAGAATTGTGAAGGAAGAGTTCTTTGAGGAGACGACAAAGAGAGAGTACGAAGACAATCAGACAGGACCACTACGGACTCTCTAAAGTGAGGAACACACACACACACAACACACACACACACACACACACACACACACACACACACACACACCACCACACACCACACACACACACACACTGGACCACTACAACTCTCTAAAGGTGAGGAACACACACACACACACAAGAGACAAACAGACGCACGTAACACCACACACTGGCCACTACAAACACTTCTGAAATCATTGGACGAAAATCTAGGGGCTCTGTATTAGGAACAGACTGTCCTGTTACATGGGAACAGGTCGTAGAAGGGAGGAGTTGTTCCAGTCTAACAGACTGTCCTGTCCTGGAACAGTTCTAGAAGGTAAGGAGTTGTTCCAGTCTAACAGGCTTGTGCCTGGTACTGGAACAGTCTAGAAGGAGGGAGTTGTTCCAGTCTAACAGACTGTCCTGTACTGGAAACAGCTAGAAGGAGGATTAGTTCCCAGTCTAAACAGAACATGTCCTGTCCTGGAACAGTCTAGAAGGGAAGGAGTTGTTCCAGTCTAAACAGACTGTCTGTCCTGGAACAGGTCTAGAAGGGGACGATTTAGTTCCAGTCTAACAGACATGTCCTGTCCTGTACTGGAACAGTCTAAAGGTTAGAAGGTAGTTCCAGTCTAAGCCCCGACTGTCTGTTACTGGAACAGTCTAGAAGTGGAGGAGGTGGTTCCAGTTCTAACAGCGACTGTCCTGTACTGCGAACAGTTCTAGAAGGGAGAAGTAAGTGCCAGTCTAACAGGACTGTCCTGTACTGGAACAGTCTAGAAGGGAGGAGTAGTTCCAAGTCTACGGACTGTCCTGTCCGGAACAGTCTCTAAGAAGGGAGAGTTGTTCCAGTCTAACAGACTGTCCTGTGTCCTGTACTGGAACAGCAGAAGGTAGGAGTTGTTCCAGTCTAACAGACTGTCCTGTACTGGAACAGTCTAGAAGGGAGGAAGGTGTTCAGTCAACAGTACTTCCTGTACGTGGAACAAGACGAAGGGAAGGGAGAAAGTAGTTCCAGTCAACAGACTGTCCTGTACTGGAACAGTCTATAAGGAGGAGTAGTTCCAGTCTAACAGACTTGTCCTGTTCCTGGAACAGTCTAGAAGGGAGGAGTTGTTCCAGTCTAACAGACCTAGTCCTGTCCTGTACTGGAAACAGTCTAGAAGGGTTAGGAGTTGTTCCAGTCTAACAGGACTGTCCTGTACTGGAAACAGTCTAGAAAGGTAGGAGTTGTTCCAGGCTAACGGGGACTGTCCTGTTCTGGAACAGTCTTACTAGAAGGGAGGAGTAGTTCCAGTCTAAGGGCAACAGTGGCAGGGTTAGGACTACTACAGTTGTGAATCCTGGCCCTCAAACAACCGGTCCAGGGCCGTAACTGGTAGTTTGGTACCAGCTGATTCCCTTTAATGAAAGGTTTGATGGATGGGTTGACTGAAATCCTGCCCTCAACACCAGCGTCCAGGGCCGGTAGCTGGTTAGTTTGTACACGACACTGTAATTAATGGCTTTGGGCTTCTGACAGCTGTTCAGGTAGATGATAAAAGAAGTCTCTGTGTGTTCTGGTTCTCAGGAGAGACGCTTCTTCTCTAGCCCAGGCCAGGAGAAAGGACTCCACCGTCGACTGGCTGCTCTCAGAACCAAACCCAGGAGCGACAACTAATATCACTGGGGATCACCTGTACCTCACAGGACTTCAGGAAGTCATTTTGTCTGCTTGTCAGATTGGAATGGAAATGATGAGACTTATTTCTGTCTTGACGATTTTAGGTCATTATTTTGATAGAAAATACCGGTGACAATGGTGCTGATCCTCTCTCTCTCTCTCTCTCTCTCTCTCTCTCGCTCTCCCGCTTCTCTCTTCTCTCTCCGCTTCTCTCTCTCTCTCTCTCGGCTCTCTCTCTCCCTTTCTCCCATATACTCCCTCTCTCTCTCTCCCCCCTCTCTCTCTCTCTCTTTCTCTCTCACTCTCCCTCTCTTCCCGCTCTCTCTCCCGGCTCTTCCCCCTTCCTCCCTCTCTCCCCCCTCCCCCCTTCCTCTTCTCTCCCCCCTCCCTCTCCCTCCCCCCCCCGTCAGTCTGTCTGTCCTCAGTCCTGAGTACCCGTGAGTGACAATCGAAGAAATGTGTGTTTGAGGGGGATATGATCTGCGGAGCTGGTGACTATATAGACTGGAAGCCTTTCTTTGACGTGTGGCAGCTGAAGAGGGAAGTACCCTAACAGAGGGTACCCCAAAGATCTTCCAAGGACAAAAGCCGTGCGGTGACGTAAGGCCACAGAGCATGCATGTAAACGCTATCGCCATTCTAGTGTTGGGTTTGTAGTTCTACTGGAGGAAGGGTGATGCTGTCGCCATGCTAGTGATTTGTAGTTCTATGGAGAACGGTGATGCTATCGCCATCTGTGTTGGGATTTGTAGTTCTATGGAGAAGGTGCGTTCCTGCCAGTTCCCCTTCAGACCGTTTTCAGAGGCTGGGTGTGTGAACTCTGAACTCATTTAGATTGGCACCAGTCAGTTTTAACCTTCACATGGGATCCAAGAAAGAGGTTATCCCCTTTGCGGAATTATTGAGGTCTAAGTCCTTCCCACATCACAGTAGGTTGTTAAATGTTGGACCTGGTTGACAGGCTGTAATGTAATGTTAGACCTGTGCGTTGATTACAGGTGTAATATTTGGACCTGTGGTTGATTGACAGGATGTAATGTAATATTGTGGTTGATTGACAGGTATTAATATGATAACCTACCTGTGGTTGACTAGGTGTGTTAAAGTAATGTTGGACCTGTGGTTGACAGGCTGTAAGTAATGATTTGGACCTGTTTGATTGACAAGGTTGTAATATTGACCTGTGCGTTTGATTGACAGGTGTAATGTAATATTTTGGTTGATCTGACAGGCTATAATATGATAACCCTACCTCGTGGTTGATTGACAGGTGCTAATATATATCTGTAAAACCTGTGGTTGACAGGTGTAATGTAATGGTTGGACCTGTGGTTGACAGTATAATGTAAATGTTGGACTTTGTGGTTTGATTGACAGGTTTTGTAATTGTTAATATTGTGTTGATTGACAGGTAGAGATATGATAACCTACCTGTGGTTGATTGACAGGTGTAACTGTAATATTGTGGTTGATTTGAACAAGGTATTAATATGATAACCTACCTGTGGTTGATTGACAGGTGTAATATAATATTTTACCTGTGGTTGATATGACAGGTTTTATGTAATATTGTGTGATTGACAGGTATAATATGATAACTACCTGGTGGTTGATTGGACAGGTTAATGTAATATTGGGTTGATTGACAGGTATATATGATAACTACCTGTGGTTGCAATGAACAGGTTGTAATATAATATGTGGTTGATTGACAGGTGTAAAATAATATGGTACAGGTGAGGAGGCTGTGTTGACGACGCCCAGCGGCTCCTTCAACAGACTGATAGAAAAATGTCATGTTATAGGTTATAATGGACCTGTTACAGGTGAGGAGGCGGTGATGACGGCCCACGGTCCCTCAAACAGACTGATTAGATAATAATGTCATGTTTAATGTTATAATGGACCTGTAAGTGTTGAGGAGGCTGGTTGATGACGCCCAGCGACTCCTCAACAGGACTGATAAGATAATAATGTCATGTTAAATTATGGAATGACCTGTACAGATGGAGAGGCGGTGTGACGACGCCCAGCGGCTCCTCAACAGACTGATAGATAATAATGTCATGTTACTAATGTATAATGGACCCATGTACAGGTGAGGAGGCTGTGTCGATTACGCCCAGGCTCCTCAAAAGACTGATAGATAATATGTCATGTTATAATGTATAATGGAAACCTGTACAGTGAGGGAGGCTGTGTGATTGACGCCCAGCGGGCTCCTCAACAGACTGATAGATAATAATGTCAGTTATAATGTTATAATGGACCTGGTACAGGTGAGGACGGGCTGTTGTGATGACGCCACAGCGTCCTCAACAGACTGATAGATGAATAATGTCATGTTATAAATGGTTATAATGGACCTGTACAGGCGAGAGGCTGTGTTTTGATGACGCCCAGCGGCTCCTCAACAGACTGGATAGAAAATTAATGTCTGTTATCAATGTTATAATGCGACCTGTACCAGTGAAGGCTGTCTGTGTGATGACGCCAGCGGCTCCTCAACAGACTGATAAGATAATAATGTTTCCATGTTATTAATGTTATAATGACCTGTACAGGTGAGAGGCTATTTGATGAACGCCCAGCGGCTCCTCAACAGACTGATAGATAATAATGTCATGTTTATAATGTTATAATGGACCTGTACAGGTGAGGACGCTGTTGATGACGCCCAGCGACTCCTCAACAGACTGAATATAATAATGTCATGTTATAATGTTATAAATGGACCTGTACAGGTGAGGAGGCTCGGAGGGTGTTTGACGACGCCCGCGGGCTCCTCAACAAGACTTGATAGATAATAAGGGTCTCTGTGGCGTGGCCTGGGGGCTTCTGGCCCGCCAGAGTGTAGAGACGACATCCAGGTGTACGACCATGACGTCACAACCTCGCTCCGGCCACCGCCCCTCGCCACCTTCTAACGGACTACGCAACACAGTGAGTACGTGACACGATATGCTTGGCATGACACATGACCAATATGGGCATGCCTATAAGCAGATCACAATCACAATCAATACACTGGGTTATACAAACACTCTGAAACATGTTAACACACACGTGACATCAAAATGATACAGAGGACGTTGACAACCTTGAAAACGGAAATGGGAATGTTACTGGGTCAGGAGGTAAAGGAGAATGTTTACTGGTTGCTCAGGAGGTAAAGGGGAATCGTTTACTAGGTTGCCCCAGGAGGTAAAAGGATGTACGGTTCAGATAAGAATTTTACTGGTTGGCCCAGGAGGTAGAAGGGGGAATGTTTACGGGATTGCCAGGAGGTAAAGGGAATGTTTACTGGTTGCCCGGAGTGTAATCATAGGGGAATGTCTTACTGGTTGCCCGAGGACATGGTAAAGGGGAATGTTTATCTGGTTGCCCAGGAGTAAAGGGGAATGTTTACTGGGTGCCCAAGGATGTTAAAGGGGAATGTTTACTGGTTGCCCAGCAGGAGGTAAAGGGGAATGTTTACTGGTTGCCCAGGAGGTAAAGGGGGATGTTTACTGGTTGCTCAGGAGGTAAAGGGGAATGTTTACTGGTTGCTCAAGAGGTAAAGGGGAAGTCAGATGTATGGATCAAGAAATATAAGTTCTGGAGAAAGCGCTGCGTGGGTAGTAGGACTGTGTGTGCCAAACAGGTGCTGTTAGATTACAATTTAATTTTTCTGACCGTTTGGAACAATGTAAACAACACTAAATACATTATAAGTGTACCAGAGAGTCTGTTGTCATGTTTTTTTTTGTAAAGCTTTTATTACAGCAAAGACTTTTAAAAAAGTCGCATTCATTCGTGAATGAAATTTCTGAAACGGAACAGTTTAGGCCTATTTATTGTTTACTCTATTTAATGGTCGTTTTATTTTATTTTAAATTTCACATCGTGAACGACTCGTATGCTGTGTGGTGACATGAACAAGTTGTTGATTGATACAGTAGCCAATGCAAACTATCCAGACCCCTTGACTTTTTCCACATTCTGTTACGTTACAGCCTTTTTCTAAAATGGGTTAAATTGTTTGTTTTCCTCATCAATCTACACACAATACCCCATAATGACAAAGCAAAAACAGGTTTTTATATTTTTTAGCAAATTTATTACAAATAAAAAACATACCTTATTGACATAAGTATTCAGACCCTTTGCTTTGAGGCTCGAAGAATTGAGCTCAGGTGCATCCTGTTTCCATTGATCATCCTTGAGATGTTTCTACAACTTGATTGGAGTCCCACCTGTCTATATAAGGTCCCACAGTTGACAGTGCATTATTAGTGTTGTGCCATTGTTCTGACATAATATAACCATATATAATTTCAGTAGCACATGTCTTGGACTGTGTCACCCCCACAGCCTCCACAATGGATCAGTCCACTCAGACAGGAGCCAATCAGACAGGCCTCCACAATGGATCAGTCCACTCAGACAGGAGCCAATCAGACAGGCC
>NW_019951055.1:0-6730 GCF_002910315.2 Salvelinus sp. IW2-2015 | reverse complement strand
CTTCCTTACTTCCTCCCCTCTCTCCTCCCTCCCTCCTCCCTCCCTCCCCCTCTCCCTCTCCCCCCTCACTTCTCCTCCCCCCGCCCCCCCTCTCCTCCCCCCTCCTCTCCTTCTCATCCTGTTCTCCCCCTGCCCTCTCTCCCCTCTCCTCTCCCTCCCTCTCCTCCCTCTCCTCTCCCCCTTCTCCTCCCCCCTCTACCCCCCCTGCCCTCCCTCCCCTCCCTCCTTTCCTCCTGGGCCTCCCTCCTACTCCCTCCACCTCTCTCCTCCCTTCTCCTCCCTCCCTCCCCTCCCCCCCCCCTCCTCACCCCCCTCTCCTCCCACTCCCTCTCCTCCTTTCCTCCTGTCCCTCCCTCCCCTCTCCTTCCCCTCTTCCTCCCTCCTCCCTCCCTCTCCTCTCCCCCTCTACCTCCCCCCTCTCCCACCCCCCTCTCCTCCTCCCTCTCCTTCCTGTCTCCCTCCCTCTCCTCCCTCCCCTCCTCACCCCCTTCCTCCCTCCCTCTCCTCTTTCCTCCTCTGCCTCTCCCCTCCCTCTCCTCCCCCCTCTCCTCCCTCCCTCTTCCTCCTTTTCCTCCTGTCCTCCCTCCCCTTTCTCCTCCCTCCCTCTCCTCCCCCCCTCTCCCCCTCCCTTCTCCTCCTTTCCTCCTTGTCCTCCCTCCCTCTCCTCCCTCCCTCTCCTCCCCCTCTCCTCCCTCCCTCTCCTCCGTCTCCTCCCCCTTCTCCTTCCTCCTCTTCCTCCCTCCCCTCCTCCCCCCTCTCCTCCCCCTCTCCTCCTTTCCTCCTGTCGCTCCGCCTCTCCTCCCTTCATCCTCCTCCTCCTCCCTCCTCTCATCTCCCCCCTGCTCCTCCCCCCTCTCCTCCCCCCTCCTCCCTCCCTCTCCTCCCCCTCTCTCCCCCCTCTCTCCCTCCCTCTCCTCCCTCCCTCTCCTCCCCCCTCTACTCACCACCCTCACCAAGGCTCACCGCAATCTCCCCAGACTGGATGGAAACGCGCTTGTAATTGATATGTCACTTCCTTATGTAATAAATACTTTGTTACCAGACATAATATGATTATTCATATTCGAATAATTAGTGGGCATTTTTTATTCTAAATAGACATAACGTATAGATCCCATGATGCATCGTTTCTTTTTAGTCCTGAAAAACTCCATAGTCTTGCTAATACACACATCCATAACATTGAGGCAGCCACCACCTTACTTGAAAATATGAAGGGTTACTCAGGATGTGTTATATGGACTTTGGCCCATACATAATGCTTTGATAGGAATGTAGTTAAACTTCTTCCCACATTTCTTTGCGTTTACTTTAGTGCCTTTATTGCGAAAGAGGGACAGACTGAGAGGAGAGCTGAGAGGACAGAATGGAGAGGCTGGGAGAGAGGACAGATTGGGAGAGGCTGAAGAGGACTGAAAGGAAGAGGAAGCTGGAGAGGGACCAGAATGGAAGGAAGGGCTTGGAATAGAGTATGGGACAAAATGTGAGAGAGCATGGAGAGGGAAAGGAAGGAGAGGCTGTGAGAGGAAAGAATGGAGAGGCTGAGAGAGGACAGAATGAGAGGCTGGGAGGAGAAGACAGAATGAGAGGCTGGAGAGGACAGATGTAGAGCTTGAGAGGACAGCTGGAAGACTGAGAGGGACAGAATGGAGAGGAGAAACTGAGACGGAACAAGTGAGAGCAGGAGAGACTGTTGGAGAGGGACAGAGTGGAGAGGAGAGACTGGAGAGGGACAGAGTGGAGAGGAGATACTGGAGAGGGACAGAGTGGAGAGGAGAGGCTGGAGAGGGACCGAATTGGTGAAGCTGGAGAGGGACAGAGTGGAGAGGAGAGGATGAAGAGGGCCAGAATGGAAAGGAGAGACTGGAGAGGGACAGAATAGAGAGGCTGGAGATGGACAGAACAAAGAGGAGAGACTGGAGAGGGACAGAGTGGAGAAGAGAGGCTGGAGGCTAGACAGACTGGAGAGGAGAGGCTGAAGAAGGACAGAGTGGAGAGAAGAGGCTGGAGAGGGACAGAGTGGAGAGCAAAGGCTGGAGAGGGACAGAGTGGAGAGAAGAGGCTGAAGAAGGACAGAGTGGAGAGAAGAGGCTGGAGAGGGACAGAATGGAGAGGCTGGAGAGGGACAGAATGGAGAGGCTGGAGAGGGACAGAATGGAGAGGAGAGGCTGGAGAGGGACAGAGTGGAGAGGCTGGAGAAGGACAGAATGGAGAGGCTGGAGAGGGACAGCGTGGAGAGCAGATGATGCTGGAGAGGGAGTGCCCAGACTGGGTAGGCTAGTCTGAATAAGAAGCACAGCCAGGAGAGAGGAGAGATTTATCAACAGCCCAGAACCCTACAACCGTCCAATGGGCTCACCAGCCCTGTTTCTCCCTCTCTCCCCTGCCAGCTGTCCCATTTGATGATAGGAGGAGAGGAGAGGAGGAGAGATCAGGGATATCTGGATACACTAAGTATGTACAAAATTGGGAAATGATTTTCTAATTGGGAAATGATTTTCTAAATATGGAGCCAGTCTGCAGGCTACATGTACTGTGAATGTAGTTTACTAGCGGGAGAGAGAATGTTTTGATGTTTTAGGTGTTAGCTATCATCTTGGGGCTGATGAACACATTCGTGGGAAATAATTCCCCCTATGTTTTGCTGCACCCTTTCCTTCCAGATAGAAAGACAGCTATTGGGGAATTTCAGCTGTGACTGACAGTAGGAGCCTCTTGAATATATTTTTTAAAACAATTGACGGGGATAGCTCGTCAAAATCAGGCAGGAGTGAGTTCCAGATCATAGGTTCTCTGAAGGGGATTCTTTATTGAGAATTGTCTGTTCTTGAATGTGGGTGACGTCGCTGTTGTCTGTTTCTTTGCTGAGTAATTACGGAATTCATATGTGGTGGTGAAATAGTTTTTTGACGAAAGATCATTTATTTAAAGAGACGTTAACAAATTGAGCAACTTGAAGTGATTTAATTAGGTAAATATTCAGGAGTCCTGATTGTTTGAAAAGTGATGCTGAATGGACTCTACAACCGGGTAGATGATATTATTTTTACAGAGCGTTTCTGCAGGCGATATATTGGCAGTCATTTGGTATGGTGTGTGCTGGCCCCTGTTACAGTAACTGATGAATGGGAAGATCATTGTGTGATAGAGACAAAGAGCAGGCCTTCTGTTTAGGAACTATCTCATTTTTGACATGTATCCCCGTATTTCTTTGCCATTTTAGAAGTTATTGTCTTCATGTGTGGTTTCCATGACAATTTATCATCAATCAAAACACCAAGAAAGCGTGTTGTACAGGCTTGATCAACTGGTATGTTATCAATATGGACCCCTATTGGATTCTCTGTTCTTTGGATGAGGGGGGTCTTTTTCTTTGAAAGTCACATAATGCTTTCTATCGTTTAGTCGAGGTGAAAAACTTTCCAAACACACGGCATTATGAAGTTCTGCTGTGCTCGCCAGCCTCACTGTACCTTTCTATAAAAAGAAGCCAGGTGAATAAATCAAATATAAAAGCCGGAGTGTCAGAGAACGATGACATAATTAATTCTGTTTGAAATGTTGTGACTGATTTAAAGATTCCAGCTGGGATCTGCCATATGGGATTAATTAGACCCAAATGTGGTTCCCTAAATACACACACACACAAGACACACACACACACACACACACACACCCACACACACACACACAACACACACACACACACACACACACACACACACACAACACACACACACACACACACACACACACACACACACACAAAAAAACACCACACACACACACACACACACACCACACACACACACACCACCACACACACACACGCACACGCACGCACGCACACACGCACTTAGGCATAAACAAATTACAATGAAAGAAAAGCATTTTGTAAAGTTAGTGTGGGAGAGGTGGAAAAATGATTGTTATCGATCAATAATGACAAACCTCCTGGCATTGACAACTTAGATGGAAAGCTACTGAGGATGGTAGCTGACTCTATAGCCACTCCTATCTGTCATATCTTTAATCTGAGCCTAGAGGAAAGTCTTTGTCCTCAGGCCTGGAGGGAAGCCAAAGTCATTCCACTACCCAAGAATGGCAAAGCAGCCTTTACTGGTTCTAACAGCAGACCTATCAGCTTGCTGCCAGCTCTTAGTAAACTGTTGGGGAAAAATTGTGTTTGACCAAATGCAATGCTATTTCTCTGTAAACATATTAAACAGATTTTCAGCATGCATAGAGAAGGGCACTCAACATGTACTGCACTAACATATATTAATAATAACAAAATTGTGAAAGCTGTACTGTTAGATTTCAGTGCAGCTGTTGATATTATTGACAATAACCCGTTGTTGAGAAAACTTGTGTTATGGCTTTTCAACCTCTGCCATTTCTTGGAATCAGAGCTACAGTTTATCTCTCCAATATAACTCAGAGGGTTTACTTTAATGGAAGCTTCTCTAATGTCAAACATGTAAAGGGTGGTGTACCACAGGGCAGCTCTCTAGGCCCTCTACTCTTTTCCATGTTTTACCAAAACCTGCCACTGGCATTAAACAAAGCATGTGTGTCCATCTATGCTGATGATTCAACCATATATGCATCAGCAACCATAGCAGGTGAAGTCACTGAAATCCTAAACAAAGAGTTGCAGTCAGTTTTAGAATAGGGAGGCCAGTAATAAACTGGTCCTGAACTTCTCTAATACTAAGAGCTTTGTATTTGGTACAAATCATTCCCTAAGTTCTAGACTTCAGCTGAATCTGGTAACGAATGGTGTGGCTGTTGAAGAAGTTGATGAGACGAAATTACTTGGTTTTACCTTAGATTGTGAACTGTCATGGACAAAACGTATAGATTCAATGGTTGTAAAGATGGGGAGAGGTCTGTCCGTAACAAAGAGATGCTCTGCTTTTTTGACACCAAAAAGCAAGTCCTGCAGGCTCTAATTTAGTCTTATCTAGATTATTGTCCAGTCATATGGTAATGTGCTGCAAAGAAAGACCTAGTTAAGCTGCAGCTGGTCCAGAACAGAGCGGCACGTCTTGCTCTTCAATGTAATCAGAGGGATAGTAGTAATACTATGCCAGTCTCTGTTGCCTGAGAGTTGAGGAAAGACTGACAGCTTCACTTGTTTTTATAAGAAACATTAATGTGTTGGAAATGTCTAATTGTTTACTTAGTCACTGACACACACACTTACCCTACCAGTTGTGCCACCAGGGGTCTTTTCACAGTCCCCAGGTCAGGGACAAATTCAAGTAAACATACAGTATTATACAGAACCATGAATGCATGGAACTCCCTTCCATCTAATATAAATATATATATGCAGCGTAAGTGAACAGTAAAACCTGGTTTCATAAAACAAATAAAGCAACACCTCACAACGCCTCTCCACCATGTGATCTACTGGTTGTGTGTATGAACTGACATGTGACCTACTACTTGTTGTGTGTATGAACTGAGTCAGGTCGTGGACCTACTGTGGTGGTATACTACATGGACCTACATGTTCTGTTGTAACTGAACACAGGAACGCTACTGGTTGTGTGTATTCGAACTGACATGTGAGCCTTACTGGTTGTGTGTATGAACGACATTTGACCTACTTGTTGATGTGTAGAAACTGACATGTGACCGGATGTTGATGAATGAACTGACGATTGACCTACATGTTGTGGTGTATAATACATTGGTGACCTACTTGTGTGTGTTATGAATGACATGTGGATCCTATTTGTAACCAGTGTATGAAAGACGATGTGCGCGTTATTTGTATGGTATGTTCATGAGAATGACAGCTGACCACTTGTGTGTGTAATTTGACACCTGACATTACTACATGTTGTGTAGTATGTTAAGTAAATGCACATCTAGCTTGTATGTTGTAGCTGAATGACATGTGATACTTAACCAGGATTGTTGTGTGTATGCAATTGACTATGGCCTCTTGCTGTTTATGAATGACATGATCACGGTTGGTATGAACTACTATCTGATCTCTGTTGTGTGTATGAACCTGACCACGAACATGTACTACTTCGTTGTGTGTATTGAACTTTATGTTTACATCCCTACATTACTCAATCCTCAAATATGTATATACTGTACTCTATACCATCTATGCATTCTTCCTATGCCGTCTTACATCACTCATTCATATATCTTATGTACATATTCTTTATCCCTTTACACCTTGTCGTCGTGTGTGTGAATAAGGTGTAGTAGTTTGTGGAATTTTAGGTTAATTACTTGTTGGATTGTTACTGGCATGTCGGAACTAGAAGCCACAAGCATTTCGGCTACACTCGCATTAATCTGCTAACCATTGATGTGACAAATACAATTTGATTTGATTTGAACTGACATGTGACCTACCTCTGCTGTGTGTATGAACTGGACATGGAACCTACATGGTGGGTGTATGAACTGGACAATGTGACTACTTGCTGTGTGTATGGAACTGACATGTGAGCTACTATGTTTGCTGTGTATGAACTGACATGTGATTCTACTTTTTGGTATGAACTGACATGTGACCTTTACTGGTTGTGTGTATGAACTGACATGTGACCTTACTTGGTTGTGCTGTATGAAACTGGAGCATGTGACCTACTGGTTGTGTGTATGAACTGACATGTGACCTACTGGTTGTGTGTATGCACTGACATGTGATCTACTTGTTTGTGTGTTATTGAACTGAATGTGATCTACTTTGTTT
>NW_019951054.1:0-6731 GCF_002910315.2 Salvelinus sp. IW2-2015 | reverse complement strand
CTGCATATTACCTTCTTAGCTACAGTATATACATCTCCCTGGCATATTACCTTCTTAGCTACAGTATACACATCTCCCTGGCATATTACCTTCTTTAGCTGCAGTATACACATCTCCCTGGCATATTACCTTTTAGCTACAGTATACACATCTCCCTGGTATATTACCTTCTTAGCTACAGTATACACATCTCCCTGGCATATTACCTTCTTAGCTGCAGTATACACATCTCCCTGGCATATTACCTTCTTAGCTACAGTATACACATCTCCCTGGCATATTACCTTCTTAGCTGCAGTATACACATCTCCCTGGCATTTACCTTCTTAGCTGCAGTATACACATCTCCTGGCAATATTACCTTCTTAGCTACAGTATACACATCTCCCTGGCATATTACCTCTTTAGCTTACAGTATACACATCTCCCTGGCATATTACCTTCTTAGCTACAGTATACACATCTCCCTGGCATATTACCTTTCTTAGCTACAGTATACACATCTCCCTGGCATATTTACCTTCTTAGCTCAGTATACACATCTCCCTGGCATATTACCTTCTTAGCTGCCAAGTATACACATCTCCCTGCATATTACCTTCTTAGCTACAGTTATACAACATCTTCCCTGGCATATTATCCTTCTTTAGCTACAGTATACACATCTCCCTGGCATATTACCTTCTTAGCTGCAGTATACACATCTCCCTGCATATTACCTTCTTAGTACAGTAACCACATTCCCTGCATATACCTTCTTAGGCTACAGTATACACATCTCCCTGGCATATTACCTTCTTAGCTACAGTACTAACATCTCCCTGGCATTTTACCTTCTTAGCTACAGTACTAACATCTCCCTGGTATATTACCTTCTTAGCTACAGTATACATATCTCCCTGGCATTTTACCTTCTTAGCTATAGTATACACATCTCCCTGGCATATTACATCATTTATGCAGCAGCAGACAAGACATTTTTGCACTCGCCTTGTTGTGCTGTGCCCACTTGAACAGGAAGTTCTTCTTGTGGACCAATTTTGCCATCAAACTTTGTCATCAAAGTCTGTCATTCTCTGGATTGATGGTGCTTTGAAGACAACAGGGAGGTCAGGAAAAAAAACAAGGTTTAATCATTTTTACATTTTTTAATTTTTTAATTTAACCTTTATTTAACTATTTGAATCATCATGACGTCAGTGATCTTCAGGTCGGAGCAGGTCTAGAAAGAGGCCCGAGTTCCCGACTGGGAATTCCGAGTTGGATGACCATTCACACTTATTTTCCCAGTCGGAACTCGTTTTTTCCCCAGAGTTCCCAGATGTGACGTCATTTTATCTGTGGCCCAATGACCTTGAGCCTTCTTGGATGGGCACTTCTAATGTAAATCTATGCTAGCACCCAAAGGGGCTTGCTTTTTCTAGCTTTCCCCATAGATTTTGCAGGTGACGTAGTGTCCCCGTGAGTGACAGAACACTGAGCCAATCACGGCGCAACTAGAGAACATGACCAACGCCTACGCTCCGTATTTATCGCTGGCTGCCATTTTGAAGCTCCCTTACTCAAGAAAGCAAAAAAAAGAGACGTTTGTTTATTAACTCAATTATTATTATTTTAAAATTGTTTTGCAAACTGATATTTGACATGTATTAATGCCAAAATAACATGCAAAACACACAACAACAACAACAAAACAAAAATATATGTTTTATTAGCTAAACAGATGGAGCTCTGCCCCACCTGTCCTGAATGACGTGTCGCCGCTGGACTCTCCGTTGTGCTCTATGACCCACACAAGGGTCACGGGACTTGTCTAAAGGGAACCCATTCAAAAGGAAGTATGGAGGTACCCACACAAGGGTCACGGGACTTGTCTAAAGGGAACCCATTCAAAAGGAAGTATGGAGGTCATTTTGTACAAAAACAAAGGGTTAAATATGTGTAAAAAAAATAAATCCAATCCTGAAGTTTATATCTCCTAGATATTGGACAGACACTTCGAAACCTTTTTCCTTGTTATTTATTTTTTTGACTGTCTTTTTTTTTGCCATTTCTGAATGTTTTTCAATGCGTTTCTATGGGCTATAGTAGTAAAGGCCAAATTCAATATTTTATCAAATAATTTTGTAATGTTTTTTTATATATACCCCCCCCTCCCAATGGCTTAGACTTTTAATAATTTTTAACACATTATTTACAAATGATTTACAAGTATGGCGAGTTGTTTAACTTACGGTTGGTGAATGTAAATAAATGAAAGCAGTGGGTTTCTATAGAATTTAGAGCTCTCACATCAGGTTACCAACAACAGGGTCAAAGTTGAATGTCTCTTGCTCAGCTGCGGCAAGCAATGGCAATGTAATAGGCGAATGCAGACCAGAATGTGGTAAAAATGTGGCAATTTGAAAGAGGACCGTATAAACATTGCTTATTTTTTCAGGCAACATATCCTAGGTATATATATATATAGATAAATATATATATATATGTATATGTTTAGTAGACCTGTGTCACATCACCTCTTTCTGGACTACAGTATGTCCTTTGAATGACTTTAAAAGTTGACTGCTATGAGTTGTCATAACCAGCTATAACAACTTTATTCAGCCTTATGACAGCCTTATGACAGAGAGCGAGGAAGAGACGGCGGGAGGAGACGATGCGACGCTGAGAGAGAGCGAGGAGATGAGATGAGACGATCAGACAGAGAAGAGAGAAGAGCAAGAGAGACGAGAGAGAGAGAGAAGCGAGACGAGGAGAGAGAAGAGATGAGAGAGAGGAGAGAGGAAGGGAGCAGAGAGAGAGAGAGAGAGAGAGAGAGAGAGACGAAGAAGTCAAGAAAAAGAGGAGAAAAGCACGGAAGAAGAAGAGAGAGAGGAGAGAGAGAGAAAGAGAGAATCCTCTTATAAGCGTTTAAGTTTACACCAATTGAAGATTGTTGTCAGCATCAAAATGACAAACCAGCATTGAACAAAGCAAGCACAAGGAAAAAGAAACACCCTCTCTTCTCACGCTTTTTCTATTTTACAGTCGGTAAAATTACCTAGGACGAGAAATGAAATAAATTCTAATAATATTATATACTTAAAAAAAGGGTCACGAGTGATTTTATGTTCTCCAAGCTGTTTTTTCTCGTGTTTAAAGTCAATCCCAGCGTAGCTGGTTCTACATCCCATATTGGCACCCTATTCCCTATTTTAGTGCCCTACTTTTGACCAGAGTTGGCATCCTATTCCCTAATTAGTGCGCTTATTTTGACAGAGTTGGCATCACATATTCCCTATTTAGTCGGCCGTCAAACTTGTTTGGACCAAGAAGTTGGCCTGACCCCTATTCGCCTATTTAGTGCCAAGGACTTTGACCACAGATCGTTGGCACCTATGTCCCGTATTTAGTGCCCTAAATCTTTTGATCACGGTTCCATATTGAATAGGGCACAGCTTTTTAAAGGAATAGGGTGCCATTTGGGACACAGTATCTGTTCATCTGGTCTGGAATGAAGGAGACTTCTGACCACCTAATCACCACCAAGCCCTCTCTCTCTTACTTCTCTCACTGCGACAAAACCAGACCACTATTTTAAAAAAAACAGTCAAGCAGGAACCGGAAAGAAAAAAGCGCATCAAAATTTCATCCTCCAATCTGCAGCAGACGTAAGAAGATGGCAAAATGTTTGCACGACTGCAATAGAGACAAGACAAGATGTATCAGGGTGTGTAGGGTTGGTCTACCGCTAGGACGCGGTTTTCATCAGTACGAGAGATTAGGGAAAGCAGACAACGAACTATCAGCCAAGAAACCCCCCAGACAACAGACAGACAACCGTGGACAGACGAGACAGACAGACAGACAGACATGACAGACATGAACAGACAGTCAGATCAGACGACAGATGCATGGCTAGCAGCTACCGAGAACAGACAAGATAGTTCACATACATTGACGAGACAGAACAGATCAAGGACAGACAGAGCAGCGATGGACGGATCAGCACGAATCACCGGGAGACGAGAGCGTGATGACATGATGGAGAGAGGACAGACTCGAGACCCACAGAGAAGAAACGGGACAAAGACATCAGGGTAGCGACGGGAGAAGGAAGAGAAAAGACACCAGAAGACTCGTTTCCAACAGTCTGTTATGTAAGGCGAAAGAGGATTCCAGAATTTCGACACATTGAATTTTAGAGAATGTTAGATTAACATTAAGATCACCAGTATTTGGTAAGTTTCCACACAGGTCCGTGTGTGGTGATGCCTTGTGTGTGTGTGTGTGTGTGTGTTTGTAATGTGTGTGTGTTTGTGTTAGATGCTTGTGGTGTGTGTGTGTGTGTGTGTGTGTATGATGCTTGTGTGTGTGTGTGTGTGTTTGTTGTGTGTGTGTGTGTGTGTTGTGTGATGCTTGTGTGTGTGTGTGTGTGTTGCGTGTTGTTGTTAGTGTGTGTGTGTGTGTTGTGTGCTGTGTGTGGTTTGTGTGTGCTCTGTTGTGTGTGTGTGTGTGTTGATGTTGTGTGTTGTGTGTGTGGTGTGTTTGTTGTGTGTGGTGTGTGCTTGTTTTGCTGCTTTTGTTGTGTGTGTGTGTGTGTGTGATGCTGTGTGTGTGTGTGTGTTGTTTAGTGTGTGTGTCGTGTGCTGTGTTGTGTATGTCTGTGTTTGTGTGTGAGTTGGTGTGTGTGCTGGTGTGTTTGTTTAGTGTGTGTGTGTGTGTGTTGGTCTTTTGTGTTGATGGTGTGAACGTTAGTGTGTTGTGTGTGTGTGTGCCTGGTTTGTGTGTGATGCTTGTGTGCTGTGTTAAGTGGTTAGTGCAATATGTGTTGTTGCTTTGAGCTGGGTGTGTGTTGGTGTGCGCTGGATGCTTGTGAACTATGTTGTGTCTGATGATGGGGGTAGACTGTGTGTGTGTGTGTGTGTGTGTATGTGTGATTTGTCGTTGCTGTGTGTGTGTGTTGTGTGTGATGTGTGTAGGTTGTGTGTGTGTGTGGTGTGTGTGTTAGGTCCTTGTGTGTTTGTGTCGTGTGTGTGTGCTTGTGTGTGTGTGTTGTGCTGTTGTGTGTGGTGTAGTGTGTTGTGTGTGTGTGGTGTGTGGTGGAAGGGCCCTGGTTGTTAGTGTGCCGTGTGGTGTGTGTATGTGTGTGTGTGTGTGTGTGTTGTGTTGTGTGTGTGTGTGTTGTGTGTGTGTTGTGTTGCTGCGGTGTGGTGTGGGTGTGGCGTGGTTTTGTCGTTGTGTGTGGGTTGGTGTGGGGTGTGGGTTGTGTCCGCTGTTGTGTGTGTGTGTGCCTGGTTGAATTAAAACACATCCCAATGCCACCCACGTTGTAATGAGACTCTCACTGTGAAAACTCTCTCTCAGCCACAGAACGTTGTTCTTAGTGAACCAATCACAGTCTGTGGCTGCTTCACATCAGAATAGCAACACTTAAAAATGTCAGTCATATTTCTCAATTTGTAAAAAATTAAAAAAAGAATAATTGAATGCCATATTAAACCATGTTAAAGTTTGCCTATATATAAAACAAAAACTTAACACAACAAAGTGTGATTGATTTACTCTAACGGGGGCTATACAGTTATAGCTTTAAGCTAAGTTCTTCCAATCTTTTTATTTTTAACATTTAACTAAATTCCAAAAAAACATATTTTAAGTGAAATATTTAGTGTTTATCTGAAGCTGAACAAGACAGGAAGTTKAAATGAGCATCACAAAGCTAAATCTGACCTATTCTCTAACATGTTATGTCAACATAAGCAGCTGTGAGACCTTTAATTTAACCTTTATTTAATTAGGCAAAAGAACAAATTCTTATTTACAATGACGGCCTACCCCGGCGACGCTGGGCCAATTGTGCACCGCCCTACGGGACTCCCATTCACGGCCGGTTGTGATACAGCCTGGATTTGAACCAGGGTGTCTGTAGTGACTCCTCTTGCGCTGAAGTGCCTTAGACCACTGTGCCACTCGGATGCCCAACGTCCACAGCATTTATTTTAAAAGGAGACCAATGCATCACAGTACAGACATTACAGAAGGACATTCATTATGGTGCTCATAAAGAGATATATACACTACCGGTCCACAGTTTTACAACACCTACTCATTCAAGGGTTTTTCTGTATTTTTACTATTTTCTACCTTGTACAATAATAGTGTAGACATCAAAACTGTGAAATAACACAAATTGAATCATGTAGTAACCATGAGATTCTTCAAATAGCCACCGTTTGCCTTGATGACAGCTTTGCACACTCTTGGCATTCTCTCAACCAGCTTTTTCAACAGTCTTGAAGGAGTTCCCACATATGCTGAGCACTTGTTGGCTGCTTTTTCTTCACTCTGCTGTCTGACTCATCCCAAACCATCTCAATTGGGTTGAGGTCTGGTGATTGTAGAGGCCAGGTCATCTGATGCAGCACTCCATCACTCTCATTCTTGGTCAGATAGCCCTTACACAGCCTGGAGGTGTGTTGGGCCATTGTCCTGTTGAAAATCAAATGATAGTCCCACTAAAGCCCAAATCAGATGGGATGGCGTATTGCTGCAGAATGCTGTGGTAGCCATGCTGGTTAAGTGTACCTTAATTAACCTGTTAGTGTGTAGGAGCGCTATTTTCACTTTGGGAAAAAATCGTGCCCAATTTAAACGGCCTCGTACTCTATTCTAGATCGTACAATATGCATCTTATTATTACTATTGGATAGAAAACACTCTCTAGTTTCTAAAACCGTTTGAATTAT
>NW_019951053.1:5294-6732 GCF_002910315.2 Salvelinus sp. IW2-2015 | reverse complement strand
TAATAAAATGCCTCAATAACAACATGTTAGGCCTAAATGTAGCCTAAATGTAAAACAAATAAGGACAGCCTGAACTCAAAGCTTTACACATTCATTTAAGCCTTATTGTTAAAAAACAACAACATTACAAGCCTATATATTTTTGTTACCTAGCCTTAATTTTTTTTTACATCAATAAATAAGATGTGATGAGCTCAGGTGCATCCTGTTTCTATTGATCATCCTTGAGATGTTTCTACAACTTGATTGAAGGTAAATTGAATTGATTGGACATGATCTGGAAAGGCACACAAACCAGTTGACAGTGCATGTCAGAGCAAAAACCATTCCACGAGGTCGAAGGAATTGTCAGTAGAGCTCCGAGACAGGATTGTGTTGAGGCACAGATCTGAGGAAGGGTACCAAAACATGTCTGCAGCATTGAATGACCCCAAGAACAAAGTGGCCTCCATCATTCTTAAATGGAAGAGGTATGGAACCACCAAGACTACTACACAAATTGTGGCATGACTATGAAAATTACAGTATTCTCAATCAGGGTAGAAGGGAGAAGAAGCTGCCGTTTCTTTTTAAAGGTCAGGAAGGTCTGACAGAAGAACCCCAAAAAAAACAATCCAGCTGTGTTTTCTTCCTTAATTAGATGTGATGTGAAATGATATTCATCCCACCATGTCACAACAGCAGGTTCAGTCAGCAACCTATTGCTCTTGCCACTGCATGGCAGGACACAACCATCCGTGCTATTAATACTCTTCCCACTGTACATCTGACAGGCCAAGAGCACAGTCCAAGTAGAAAACTAGTATTGCTCTCTCCACTGTACAGCTGACAGGCCACCGTCAAAACTACTTTATAATAATCCTTATAACTAATGTATTACACCTTTCTGTTGGTAACACTGTTGAGAGGTCGAGAGCGCCAACGTCTGTCTGTATAGTAACGTCTTCTAGAATAGCCTATAGATCACCCAATAGTTGCCTACCAACCCAACCGCAGGAAACGATGGGACTTTCCTGTCACGTCAGGCGTTGCACCAGCGATTCATTACATGATGATGATGATGATTGACAGTTTTAGTTGTACAAAGTTAAGGAAAAGTATTTCAAAGGTTGATTTTTTTGTTTTTGGGAACAAATCATAATAAAATGCCTCTATTGATGTGTATATAGATATGTATAGTGTAATTGATGTGTATATAGATATGTATAGTTTATTGAGTGTATATTAGTATATGTATAGTGTGAATTATGATGTATATAGATATGTATAGTGGAATTGATGTGTATATGATATGTATAGTGGTAATTGATTGTGTATATAGATATGTATAGTGAATGATGTTTTATTGGTGTTCTGCGAAAGAGCTGTGGCTCAGGCATGACTCCCTGCTTTAAATTTAAAAATCCCTGCCATGTTGTTGTTCTGAGATCAGAGCCTC
>NW_019951053.1:0-1749 GCF_002910315.2 Salvelinus sp. IW2-2015 | reverse complement strand
CAATTACACTAAACATATCTATATACACATCAATTACACTAAACATATCTATATACACATCAATTACACTAAACATATCTATATACACATCAATTACACTAAACATATCTATATACACATCAATTACACTAAACATATCTATATACACATCAATTACACTAAACATATCTATATACACATCAATAACACAAAACATATCTATATACACATCAATTACACTAAACATATCTATATACACATCAATTACACTAAACATATCTATATACACATCAATAACACAAAACATATCTATATACACATCAATTACACTAAACATATCTATATACACATCAATTACACTAAACATATCTATATACACATCAATAACACAAAACATATCTATATACACATCAATTACACTAAACATATCTATATACACATCAATTACACTAAACATATCTATATACACATCAATTACACTAAACATATCTATATACACATCAATTACACTAAACATATCTATATACACATCAATTACACAAAACATATCTATATACACATCAATTACACTAAACATATCTATATACACATCAATAACACAAAACATATCTATATACACATCAATTACACTAAACATATCTATACACACATCAATTACACAATACATGAAAAGCAAACACTAAAATCAACCTAACGACTGTCAAGTATTGACCCACAAGTGCAGATGAAAGGGGGGAGAGAACAGATCCTCAAGCAATTGAGATACAACAACYAATACAATGTAAAACACAGCAATCAATACAAAACATTTATAAATAATTGCCTCGGATACAGATGCTTATTAGTAATTGTATTTAAATGTAAAGATTAACCAAATACATTTCCTCTCTTCTCACTAACGGCAAATKATTGCATCTTGTTATTAACCTGTTTATTGTTATGAATAAGCCTGTCCAYCATATTCCCCATTTGCACAAAATACTAGTCTGTTTCCAATGCTAAACTTCAGCCACTAGAAACTGTGCGTAGGCATGGTCTAAAGTTTGCAGGAAGGTGATCACATTTTCATGTCAATTTCAGTTTTTATAAATGCCACCTTTTGCTTGAAAACTGACACATGCATGTTTTGGGGTCCGTTTTGTACATATGCACGGTTTATAAATTAGGCCCCGGTTTGAGAAATCAATTAGAGAATTGAAAAATKCCTCCTTAGTTCTAAAGGCACACCCTAGATTGGAGCCAATGTCTTAAGTATTTGAACATGTTATTACTCCAACCTTGTGAAAGTGACAACAAATTCACACGTTTTCATTTTCGTCAAAAACAACTTTAAATTGAGGAAGTGCCTTTGAGTTGACGATTTGCACATTTCGGCTCGAGACGACCGTTAAACCTGATKACGTGTTTCTACGCATGAGTTTAGCAAGCCAACGTCGCCATGACATCACCTACAAGTGTGATCGAGGATTTCTATTGGTGAATAARTTTTAGTCTGTCTTCATACTGTACTGTCTTTGGGAGAACGAACATTGCTACAAGGCTACGTCACCACAAGAGGGCACCATTCTCTAACTATTTGCCAATTTCTGTTTCAAACATCTCAAAATTGATAACTATCTTATTACAGTTGTTTTTCATTGATTAAATTCAGCAAGACATCATCATTTGCTAAATGAAAGGTTATATTTTATTATGATTCAGTTCAGTTTTATTGATGGTGACTGATAACTCAAGGGTGGCCAGCCAAAGTTCATTACTATATTATATTTA
>NW_019951052.1:16468-17841 GCF_002910315.2 Salvelinus sp. IW2-2015 | reverse complement strand
TCTTTCTCTTCTCCTGGAACCATATGCCCAGCAGCTTGTAGGCGCGCACGGAAAATACGACAAACTTTAACCAAAATAAATATTGTACCATTATTAAAAAAAATGTTCTTTCTCCCCAATTTCATCATATCCAATCTCGATCTTGTCTCATCGCTGCAACTCCCCAATGGGCTCGGGAGAGGCGAAGTTCGAGTCATGCGTCCTCCGAAACATGACCCTACAAACCACACTCCTTAACACAAGCAAGGTTAACCAATGTGTTGGCGGAAACACCATTCAACTGACGACGAAGTCAGCCTGCAGGTGCCCATCCTGCCACAAGGAGTCACTAGAGCGCGAGAGGAGCCAAGTAAAGCCCCCCGGCCAAACCCTCCCCTAAAGTGGAAGACACTGGCCAATTGTGCGCCGCCCTATGGGACTCCCGGTCGGTTGTGACACAGCCTGGGATCAAACCTGGGTCAGTAGTGACGCTTGTTTCACGCTTGTTTTATCGCTTGTTTACTTGACGATAACATTTTGGTGTGATTTGTGTTTGTGTAGGCTACACAGCCCGAAAATCAACAAGTTCAACATGACGCCACGACAACAATGTTTGCCCATCTTCATAACCACTATGAAGCTTTTCTGAATGAAAGTAACATTGTGACAGATCTCCTAGCTACGGGATACAGGGAAAATACAAGGCTTCAGACTCCAGTGATATGAGGAATGGTAATGTGCTGTACTGCCATAAACTTACTGGCATAGAGGCACGGTGCAACTTTTCATATCTGACCTATGACCTTGCTAGGTCAGACATATCACCCGGAGGTTAATGTTGTACTCTGTCTGATGTCCATTCTAGTTTACTCAGGATTAGGTCTGGGAGATGCCCCTGTGCCGTACAGGACAGGTACTGGTGGAGCCATTAGGAGGTTGTGTGTATGTGTCTGAGCATGTGACTTTGGAAATGTTGACCTTTGCCACTGGCTGACCTGTCAGTGACCCTGAAGGTATTCTAGACTGGGATGAAGGACTTCCATCTGGCTCAGTGCTGATTCCTGATAGATTCATAATGAAACTGTCTCAGTGCTGATTCTTGATGAATTCATGATGAATCTTCAGATGTAGATCACTAGTTATCTAATACTTCCTCATGCCATTCTAGTGGGTACTACTAGAATGACCTTAGAAAATGTTGCTCTTGTCAACTAGTCTCTTTGGCAAGATAACTAAAAGCTGGCTACAATAAAGTGACAGGCAGTCTGGTGGCATGTTGGGGTTGAACTGATTCTCTTCCCTGGGGAACTGACCTCTGACTTTTTAATCTTTGACCTTTACCAGTCTGGCTGARGACCTGTGTCCAACCTCTTCCTGTGCACACCACACAAGAT
>NW_019951052.1:0-6734 GCF_002910315.2 Salvelinus sp. IW2-2015 | reverse complement strand
CATTGTAGCGTGTGTGATAGCATGGGCAATGCCATTCAGGAATTGCCACCCAGTTGACTACTTTGACTACTAAAATGTTATTTTGGCCACTAGAGGCCTCTATCATTCTCTATGACATGAACATTCTTATGAAGGGATCAAGGTCAGCCATTTTGGTCAGGGAGTTGGTCAATCATGGTTTGCCAGAGTTGTGTTTAAGATATTGTGTCAAATAATACATTTGTTGAATGTATCTGCACTATATGTTTACTAGCTAGCTAGCCAGACAGTTTTAGAGGAATGACTGTATTAATCCCCGAGCTGACGAGGTAAAACTCTGTCGTTCTGCTCCTGAACAAGGCAGTTAACCCATTGTTCCTTAGTCGTCATAAGAATTTGTTCTTAACTGACTTGCCTAGTTAAATAACGTTTTTTTTAATGTTCACATTAATTGCCAATATACCCACGTTCCATTTATAAATGCAATCAATTCACAGCAATACAATGCCTCAAATCAGTTGATGATTGGACTTGACAYGTACTGATATTGTATCATATAATAGCACAGCTTTCCAAGAAGACAACAAATTCAACATTTATGGTCTTGTTTACATATACTTTAGAGGCTATTTATGTAGAACATTTGTATAAAAACTGAATTAACTGTATTATTTTTTACCTTTATTTAACTAGGCAAGTCAGTTAAGAACAAATTCTTATTTTCAATGACGGCCAAGGAACAGTGGGTTAACTGCCTGTTCAGGGGCAGAACGACAGATTTGTACCTTGTCAGCTCGGGGATTTGAACTTGCAACCTTTCGGTTACTAGTCCAACGCTCTAACCACTAGGCTACCCTGCCGCGCCATAATGATAATATGACAATATTTTAGGTTGACAGAAATTCTATTACACAATTTCTGATACATCACATTCCTTACTTGTATTTTCCTGCATAATTAAAACCAGATTATGCCTCTACTATCATTCATTCCAATTAGAATGGTTTTGATTTCTCCCTGACAACAATGGCTGCCATTTTCATCCCATTGTGGAACTTTGAGGGTAACTGAACATAGCCCCTCTAGTAATTTAATAGGATCTTACTGGTTAGGTTGAATATGGGAAGTTTAAGACAATGAAGTAATTCCAATGTGGAAGGCATAAATAATTCATGCGACAAGCTCCATTGATAACTACTAGGCGTTGCTAACTAGCAACGCTGGTCCCTGAATTGCAACGGAGTTATGGGATATTAGAATGGCCTCTGTTCTAACAATTATTATTTTTTGAAAGCCAAGCTCTATGGGTCACTCCCACCTCCTCAGATTAGGTATAAACACATCACACCCGTGGCAAAAAATTTTAGAAACTGGGCAATGTTTTCTCTGCCATGGAAATATGTGTAGGATTGCAGGAACTAGATTTAGATAAATTAAAGCATTATTCCAGACTTATTGCAGAAATGTGTAGAATACGCAGGAAATGAGCTATAAACTGCACATATTTCTCTCTGGCACATGGCAATACAGTGGCCGGCTGCACTAAAATATAATTGATGGCCTAACTATACAGCCCTTCGTTTGAGGAAAGCGCTAGATTAGTTCAGGAAGTAAAATGTGGCTTTAACAAATCACCTAAATAAAGTTAGCATGGACTCAACGGTGTGTGAGAATGAATAGGGGTTGAATCCATTTTTTCAAGTGATTAACAGCGCTTCTTGTCCCTATACATACATTTGACATTTAGTCATTTAGAAGATGCTTCTGGATTCCAGAACGACTGACAGGAGCAAATCAAGGGTCTGCATCCTTTTGTGTGGCAGCTGTAGTGGTGTAGAATTGCACGAAATAAGCTTTAAAACAGCACATTTGCTCTCTTACTCTGGGCACAATGTGGTAGAATAGCAATGAGAAACCAATAAAACTGGCACATTTTTCTCTTTGCCCCATGGCAAAATATGTAGAGTTGTAGAGAGGCTAGCTCCACCGCCTCTTGACGGGGCTGCCATGACTGTGGATACGTCACTTGCCTCTGACGGCTTTGAACTCCAACCAAATTGGCTGACTCCGGTGCCCAACCCTTTCCACACCACACCACAATACTAGTAAACTGACGTATGAAATGACCTGGTGAATTCATCGATGCTCTGACTTTGATCTTGACCTTCTACGTGTGGTCTGACGTTCACTGGCAACCGTCCTCTGGTTGGTAGCTCTGGTGTCGGTGGTTAAGGATGGGTGAACGATCTGAGGTCTTGTGGTTGTTTTTAGACAAAGAATAAACTGCCTCTGGTAACAAAATGAACATTAGAAGGTTTGGTAGGGGGGTGGCGTGAGCGTGGGTAGTGAGTAGGAACCCGCTTGGGAACCGTGAATATCTGGGAACAGGAGCAGCAACCACATGATTGACCGCTTATAGACATGGGAGGGGCTTAAGAGGATATAGTTGTTTGTTTTGATCATGACGTAAACTATCGTGGTGTGGTTTGAGATCTTTTTGAGTTTTTAAACAGATGTTTTGTATGGTGGTAAAGTAGTGGTTATTTTATGCTTTGGTGATGTCATAGCTAGACCAGGATTTGAGAGATGTGTGTTCAGCGAACGCAGTGTTTATGCCATAGGTCCTGTTGCTTTCTCAGTCACCTGGCAAGTAGATCCAACTGCAAGCAGTGACTTCTGGTGCGGTCTGACTGGAGGGAAGGTTTTTGTTATGCCTTAATCACTGTGTGAAACTGGTCCACGCATTATACACCCATACTATAGTAAATCTCCTGCAATCTGTAGCTTGGACGATCAGTGGATTGTCAAGAGTGTAGCTCAGTATCCTGATCTACTGCGACGAATCTAGAGATGGTGTTCCAGACTGAAGGGTTTTTACTGTAATGAGATGAGGAGTTTAGCGAGCCTGTCCAGGTTGTCTGCAGGTACCTAGCTCTGTCATCACAATCGACGGTGAGAACTTGCAACAGTTTGACGAGCACACTCTCTCCAGCACGAACAGAGCTTTGATTCATCGCTTTGATTCAGACAGGTTGTGCAAGATGACGCTGAAATTGAAACGGGGAAATTGTTTGAGTTGTCTTCAAAATCCACATAAAAGGAATTGAAAACACTTTTCGATGTCGCAAACATGTACAGCCATTAAAACCTGTTTAAACCAGTCGACGACAGGGAGAGCATGCTGAGAGTTTCTCACGCGCTGAGTCAGGAACCCACTGGTGATCAGCAGTGGAGATCAGTGATATCATCGTTCATGCATGTTATGCATCTGCTGTGGCTCCTGAGAAGACAACAGACTGGAACACAACATGATACTGGGCAGTGTCTTAAAGTTGTCACGGTACAGATCTCAAGTCCTGCAGTCTGAAACTCAAAGGGCTATAAACAACTCTCAGAAGCACTGAACAATGAGCTACAATGCAAAATCACCTCCTCTACGGAATAACCCTCCTCAGAACAGATGATGAAACGTGTTTACCTGCAATGAACATAAAAGACAATTCTTTGAAACATGGAGGAAATACGCTGACCTAATCTGTGGGAAGGCCTGTCAGTTGACCACAGGCATTTGGTTAATGTAAGTGTATTTAATTCAATAGCTAGTGTTTTGCTATTATATCTGCTGGTCTTCTAGCTTTTTGCTAAATGGGTATGCTGGAAGTTCAGTTCAGGCCATAAAGAATGAGTGCGGAGGCCTAAGATGGATTATGCTGTTTTTGCATGGACATTGCCTTTGAGGGTGAATGCCACCATTTTCAAGTAGTTCAACTGAGTGGTACTTTCTATGGGCTAAGGAATTATGACGATCATTCATGCAGGTCAATCAGGAGGGATCAGTCAATGAATTATATTCATGCGGAAACTTACATTACAGCGAGGTGGCAGTAAATCGCCAACCTTGGTCTAATAGCTGTTTCAAACAACACAGTCTAGGAGGCAGTTTGCACCGCTGTCAGTTTGGTTTACCAGTTAAAAAGAGTTAGTGAGAAGAAGAAAAATGGACTACTCAAATGGAGATGGCCTCAATGGCCACTGCTGTGCTCTCACAGACACCATAAATGGGGCAGATACAATAATGATGTGGTCTATCTAAGTCTATGGTTTCTGACACGGTAAATAAGAGTTACTAAGTCAAACAGTGGTCGGTTCAGCTGATGGTGAACTACAGCTGGGCTGCAAGCTGTTTTATCGCTTTTTGACATTCATATCTTAGATAGGTGCGACAAAGAATTCACTATTTTGAAGCGAGAAGCTAGCCACTTACTGGCATTCAGTTTTTTTTTAACATCTGAACAAGATCATAAATACAGTTGATGCTGATCTACAGAAATAAATACAGACTTTTAGAGGCATATTATTCCGATTCATTCAGTTTCCATCATACAGTTTTGGATACTTCTGCTTGTCGGCAAGTTCTGGAGAACGCTTAAACGTTTGCCGCAGACTCTCTAAAGAAGAAACAGTTGTATTTAGAGGAATAGCCAGCTTATCTGAATGAAAGGCTGCTCTTTTTAAATATAAGAAGATAAAGCACGCTGGTATTGATGGAAAACTCCTGAACTCGTTCTCAACTTTGGGATGATCTAGGAGCCAGTTTTCTTAATCGTTATAATTGTATTGCACAAAAAAGACATTTCCACAGAGACATCAATACAGCTATTTATATCGCTACCCTAAGAAAGGAAAGACCTCACAAACTGTGAAATTTTCATTCAATCATCTTAATCTGACAAAAATGAAAAGATGTAATGTCAAGGTTCTGAGCATTGTGCTAGAGGAACATTATTTATTTTTTTAATTAAAAAAAAAAAAATTTAGGGGTGGATCAGCTTATATTGGCAGAAGAATGTTGTCTTCGCAATGTAATTGGTCTGCATATTTCCAATCCCATATTTTTTTGGTAAGATATATATATGCCATACACGTATGCGATACACATACTATCTAGAACTACATACTTTTTAAAAGAAATTACGCTTATTATTATTCCCGACGCAACCTACACGGATCCCCCAATTGGAGAAACTAATAACATTTGCTTTTCCTTCGAATTATACTCTTATACACATTTTTAGCAGACACAGTCACTTTACAATATTTCTCTCTTGTTTGTTCTTAGTCCTTCCTCTATTTCTGATGTCCCATGCCAGTTGTGGATTTCCACTGTGTAATGTGCTATTTCACAAAAGGCTCCGAACCTATACACATGTTGCACCAGATCCCGTATGCCGTCTACATTGTTTATCGCTTGTTAGTTAGTCGGCTACGCTTGCAGCTCCTCTTCAAGCCTTCCCATCTATCTTCCAACATCATCCATTTCGGGATTTTTATTGTGCCCATAGTATTTTTCAACTGTGCTGTGTGCTTCACAAAATATTTGAACTTCCTTTTGCATAGCTTCTACAGATTGTAAAGTTAAAAATAAAGTTTTTGTTAAAATAATTATTATATTTATTGATGTGATTGACTGCTGGCTTTGTCAAATCCCGGCCAGGTATTGCTATCTGTAGCGTTAGTTTTTAGGCAATGTTGCAATTCTTCAGTCCAGTTCCTGGAGCTGTGACAAAACGAGCTACATATCGGAGCAATTCCAAAATAGAATGATCTAATGAGCTGCTGCTGCCTCACAGCAGAATCTGCAGAGCTGGGAAGATTGTATCGCCCCATATATAGTAGCATTCTATTGGTTGCAAGAATTTTGTCGCGTAATTTATATTGAAAAATTGTGTTTTTGAAAAAAAAGGTTTTGGAATCGGCGGCGTTGTTTTGCGTATCAATTTCCTACACGGCATGTGCCTATGGAATGGGTACATCAGAAAATCTCTTCCCAACTATTTTGCAATTTTATATGGCGCAAGCTGTCAATTTTTTGGTCCTTCAATGAAATTGGTATATGTTTTTATTTTATCAACTTTTCTTTAACATTTTAATGTTGTTTTAATACAGGAAGCCGACATACAAGTTTCTTACTTTTTTCACTTTCTACTTGGCCTTTTCATTTTTTGTGGTATGGCTGGCACATTAGTTGGTTGTAATTTTGGGTAGAGCAGACTTCATATGTCTGTGTTTAGCTGCATGTGTGGACATAACTCCACAGTCCTATTTATGATATCATTCACGTAAAATTGATACCTTTTTTTTTTAAAATTTCTTCGATAAATACAGTATTATTTATCATTTCTATTTCAATTTAACAACAGATATTTGTTGTAGCTAAATTTTGTTCCGGTCCTTTTCAGGTGGATTAAACGGAAATTGCAACAACTTTCTAAGGCTTGTTTAAAAAAATAAGATTTTTGGAGATTTAATTTGCTTTTCAAGACAACCAGGACAGTGAGCATGGTGTAATCGTGATAAAGAGAAAAGGCCCTTCTTGAAAACGATAGGATGAAGACATTCGTACGAAATTGATCTAGAGAACGCAAGTTTTTGGTTTAAGTATAAGATTTTTGTATGAACTGATGGCGCTTTAGTGAGAGGTTAATTGCTTTAAATATTTAATAAATGTCTGCACTCCACGATTTATATTAGCGTTATATAAATAGGCCCTTTAAATTTTTATCTAGCTTTGCCGTTCCAGAAATAAAATTGCATATTTTTTTTGTTCAGTATAAATTTAAAAAAGGCAGGTTCACTAGGTGTAGGCAAAACATAAGCAACTAGTGTCAACTGTGGATATGACGTAAAAGAGGTTAATCAGCGGTGATTTTTTCCACAAATTAGAGCAGGTATTTTCCTTTCCATGGTAGCAAGGA
>NW_019951051.1:0-6739 GCF_002910315.2 Salvelinus sp. IW2-2015 | reverse complement strand
GTTTTAGGAAAGATGCGAGTTGAAGCTGGCTGAGCCGTGCTCGATTGCTTAATTTGTACACAGTCATCAGCCTGGTTCCAGTTTGGTTCTAAATTCTCACTGCAATCCAGCTAGCTGACCCAATTATATTTTTCCAGATTTTACCCACTTTTTTTCAAATCAATTCTAATTGTATTTGTCACATGCTTCAAATCAAATCAACTGTTATTGGTCACATACACATATTTAGCAGATGTTATTGAGGGCGCAGCGAAATGCTTGTGTTCCTAGCTCCAACAGTGCAATAAATTCAAATCTAAAAGTAAAATAATGGAATTAAAAAATATATAAATATTAGGACGAGCAATGTCGGAGTTTGATTGACAAAAAATATAGTAGATACAGTATTTACATAGGAAATGAGTAAAGCAGTATATAAACATTATTAAAGGTGACTACCTGTTCCGTAATAATTATCAATGTAAATAGCCACCCGGACTATTTACATTGACACTCCCCCATTTGTTTTTACATCACTGTTTATTATCTTCGCCATAATCACTTTACCTCACTACATGTACAAATTACTTCGACTAACCGTACCACCACAGTGACTCTGTACCGGTACTCCCTGTATTAGCCTCGTTATTGTTATTTTACTGTTGTTACTTTTTTATTTTATACTTTAGTTAATTTAGTACATATTATAACTTTATTTCTTGAACTGCATTGTTGGTTAACTTCTTTGGGATAGGGGGCAGCCTTTTCACTTTTGGATGAATAGCGTGCCAGAGTGAACTGCCTCCTACTAAGTCCAGTCTCAATATGCATATTATTATTAGTATTGGATAGAAAACAGTCTGAAGTTTCTAAAAACTGTTTGAATGATGTTGTGAGTATAACAGAACTCATATGGCAGGCAAAAACCTGAGAAAAAATCCAAACAGGAAGTGGGACATCTGAGGTTTGTAGTTTTTGAACTCAGCCCTTATCGAATTCACAGTGGATATGGGTTATGTTGCACTTCCTAACGCTTCCACTAGATGTCAACCGTCTTTAGAACGTCGTTTCAGGCTTCTCATGTGAAGGGGGCGGGATGGAGCTGTTTTACTAAGCGCGGTCTGCCAGCAGCCTCGTTCTCAGTCATGTGCATTTCACATGAGAGGTAGCTCTCGTTCCATTGCTTTTCTACAGACAATGGAATTCTCCGGTTGGAACATTATTGACCATTTATGATAAAAACATCCTAAAGATTGATTCTATACTTAGTTTGCCAAGTTTCTTCGACTGTAATATAAATTTTTGAACTTTTCGTCCGACTGGACTGAACGCCGCTTTTGCATTTGTTTACCAAACTGTCCTAACAAAAGAAGCTATTTTGACATAAATGATGGACATAAATGATGGACATTATCGAACAAAACAAAATTTATTGTGGAATTCCTGGGAGTGCATTTCTGATGAAGATCATCAAAGGTAAGTGAAATATTTATAATGCTATTATGACTAATGTTGACACTGCGCAACATGGCGATATTTCTTTGGCTGGTTTGGACTCTGAGCTCCGTTCTTAGATTATGCTTTTTCTGTAAAGTTTTTTGATCTGACACAGCGGTTGCATTAAGGAGAAGTGTATCTAAAGTTCCATGCATAACACTTGAATTTTCATCAACATTTATAATGAGTATTTCTGTGGATTCATGTGGCTCTCTGCAAAATCATAGCATGTTTTTGAACGACTGAACATAACACACCAATGTAAAATTAGATTTTTGATATAAATATGCACTTTATCGAACAAAACATACATGTATTGTGTAACAATGAAAGTCCTATGAGTGTCATCTGTGAAGATCATCAAAGGTTAGTGATTAATTTTATCTCTATTTGTGCTTTTTTGACTCCTCTCTTTGGCGGGAAAAATGGCTGTGTTTTTCTGTGACTTGGTGGTGACCTAACATAATCGTTTGTGGAGCTTTCCGCTGTAAAGCATTTTTTAAATCGACACTGTGGCTGGATTAATGAGAATGTATCTTTAAAAATGGTGCCTAATCTTGTGTGTTTGAGAAATTGATTTATGAGATTTCTGTTGATTTGTATTTGGCACCCTGCAATTTCATTGGCTGTTGGCGAGGGGTTCCGGTAGCGGAATGGGGTGCCGCCTAGCGACCAGTCCTAGACAGGTTAAGGGCTTGTAAGTAAGCAATTCACGGTAGGTCTATGCCTATTTTATTTGGCGGATGTGACAAAACAATTTGATTTCATTTAAAGTGACCAGTGATTCCATGTCATGTACATAGGTCAGCAGCCTTTAAGGTGCAGGGTTGAGTAACCGGTGGTAGATAGCTAGTGATCGTATTTAACAGTGATTAACTTGAGATAGAAGCTGTTTTTCAGTCTCTCTGTCCAGCTTTGATTCACCTGTACTGACCTCGCCTTCTGGATGATAGCCGGGTGAACAGGCTGTGGCTCGGGTGGTTGATGGCTTGATGATGATGGCCTTTTCGCCTTCCTGTGACATCGGGTGCTGTTTGGAGGGCAGGCATGTGTGCGCCTGCAATGCGTTGGGCAGACCGCTCCACCTCTGGAGAGCCTTGCGGATGTGGGCGGTGCAGTTGCTGTACCAGGCGGTAATACATCCCAACAAGATGCTTCTCAATTGTGCATCTGTTAAACTTTTCCTGAATTATTTTCCTGGCACCAGCTCTGCCAGGGCCCTCCCTCTTCACTGTAGGCTGCCTCGTCATTGTTGTAATCAGGCCTACTACTGTTTTGTCGTCTGCAGATTTGATGATTGAGTTGGGAGGTGTGGCCGCAGTCATGGGGGATAGGGAGTACAGGAGGGGGCTGAGCAGCACCTTGTGGGGCCCTATGTTGAGGATCAGCGTAGTGGAGTTGTTGTTTTCCTACCTTCACCACCTGGGGGGCGGCCCGTCAGAAAGTCCAGGACCCAGTTGCACAGGGCGGGGTTCAGACCCAGGGCCCAAGCTAATGGGAGCCTGGAGGGTACTATGGTGTTGAAGGCTGAGCTAACAACAAAAGTGTTAGACTAACAGCAAAAGCTTATTTACGGCCCCTTCCAACCAATGTAGAAGTGAAAAAATAAGAACAAATCTGCTAGGGCGATATGCGATTGAAGTGGGTCCAGGGTGATAATCATCTTAGACAGGTTACTTGGTGTTCTGGGCACAGGGACTGTGGGGGTCTGCTTGAAAACATGTGGTATTACAGACTGGATTAGGGAGAGGTTGAAAATGTCAGTGAAGACACCACCAGCTGGTCAACGCATGCTGGTAATCCGCTGGCCCCGCGGCCTTGTGAATATATAAAAGGTAAGATAGATATCGTTTTTGAGACATGACATGTAGTATTTTCATATTTTTATATAGCCTTTTTCATATTAATGTGAAATTCCTGTKATTTTTTWAAAGATTTCTCAGAAAATCAAGCGCATCTCTGTGAAACGTCAACAGAGAGCTCAGATTTCTACAAGCTTTTTATTTTTCAAAGCCCTTTTCGATTGAATTTAGCGTGTGTGATGTTCATTTAGCTTTTTGCGATCTGCGGAAACATCTTTGTAGACGACCACCACAACATGTAAAATTCTCAAAAGTCGCTGCCAGAAAGCGGCCCCTCTCTGTCAACAGAGCTCGGCGCTTATTATCGGATGTATTAGGTTACGAAATCTGACTTTTAGGATAGAATGTAAATGATTGGTTAGAGAAAGACCCCACTTAATGATTCAGATCATGAAGAATCATATTTGTCTTGGGAAAATGTATTTTATAACATGAGGAAGTGAAATTTCATCACCAAAGCACATTTTCACCCACACTGGGCAGAGTGGGTGGACACCCTAGATAAGGCAATACATTCACATAAAATGGGTACTTCTCCTWTTCAAAAGCCTGTGCAATTTATCCACCGCTGTTCTTTACATATCTCCAGTGGATGATAATGAAATTGTTTCTCACAATAGATCATAGCCATCAATTCATTTCTTCTATAAATTGCTTGTTTGGTGTATAGTGTAGCTGAGCTGCCCAGATAGCTTCCTGACTGATTGAATTATTGRTTACCCGGGTAGAGACAAGGAGGTTAGGAAAGCAGGGAGAGGGCTGATTAAAGGCCTCAGAGGCTGATGGGTAATTAACAGGCCGATCTCCATGTTAATAGCATTAGTCACCTCCCAGGTAATATCAGAAATCACCCCAGCTGTACTCGTATACATTCCTATACACCCCAAGACAACTACGCCATAAGCCCCCTCAAAGGCTTTAATACTATTATTTTATGTGACTATCATTATATTCCCATGCTGTTTCATAGATAAGGTTTTGATTTAGAAATTAATTAGTAGAAAGATGGTTATGTTATTGGTTTCATTTCAGGTATAATGAGTCCAATGGGATGAGACTTGGGTGACCTACACTCGTCGAAAAAAGGTGCTATCTAGAACCTAAAAGGGTTCTTTGGCTGTCCCCATAAGTGAACCCTTTACAGAACCCATTGTGGTTCCAGGTATAACCCTTTTGGCTCCAGGTAGAACTCTTTGGGGTTCCATGTAGAACCCTTATCACAGAGGGTTCTACATGGAATTTAAAAGGGTTATCCTATGGGGATAGCTGAAGAACCCTTTTGGAAAAAAATGTCTGAGTGTATGCTCCCCATGTTCTAAAAGCATTTGAATAATGTAGGCTTAAATTATCATCTCAGAAATGGACTGCCTTCAGAAAGTATTCATTTTGTTGTGTGACAGCCTGCATTCAAAATTGATTAAATAGATTTTTCCCCCACCCATCTACACACAAAACCACATAATGACAAAGTGAAAACATGTTTAAATTTTCATTTGCAAATGTATTGTAAATGAAATACAGAAATATCTAATTTGCATAGATATTCACACCCCTTCACTATGACACTCAGCTCAGGTGCATCCAATTTCATTTGATTGTCCTACAACTTTATTGGAGTCCACCTGTGGCCAATTCAATTGTTTGGACATGATTTAGAAAGAAACACACCTGTCTATATAAGGTCCCACAGTTGACAGTGCATGTCAGAGGAAAAAACTATACCATGAAGTCCAAGGGACTGTCTGTTGATTTCAGTGGCCAGTTTATTATGTACACCCATCTAGTATCGGGTTGGACCCCCTTTTGCCTCCAGAACGGCCTGAATTATCGGGGCCTGGAAACATTGCTCTATTGGTATCAAGGCACATAACTTGTGCCAGGAAAACATTTCCCACACCATTATACCACCACCACCAGCCTGTACCATTGATACCAGGCATGATGGGGCCATTGACTCATGCTGCTTACGGCAAATCCTGACTGGAATTTGTTGGACAAGCAATGTTTTTCCACTCCTCAATTGTCCAGTTTTGGTGATCGCGTGTCCACTGGAGATGTTGTCTTCTTGTTTTTAACTGATAGGAGTGGAACCCGATGTGATCGTCTGCGGCAATAGCCCACTGTGCTGTGCCATTATTTGCCTGTTTGTGGCCAGCCTGTTAGCTTGTATAGTTCTTGCCATCCTCATTCAACCTTTAATCAGTGAGCTGTTTTCGCCCACAGGACTGCCAATGACTGGATGTTTTTTGTTTGTCCCAATATTCTCAGTAAACCCTAGACACTATTGTGTGTGAAAAGCCCAGGAGGCAGGCTGTTTCTGAGATACTGGAACCAGCGCACCTGGCACCGACGATCATASCACACTCAAAGTTGCTTAGGTCACTCGTTTTGCCCATTCTAACATTCAATCGAACAATAACTGAATGTCTCGATGCCTGTCTGCCTGCTTTATATAGCAAACCATGGCAACATAGCGCCGTGTCTGTAGGTATAAAACCATTTCTAAAGTGTTGAAAGTTTCCAAGAGCACAGTGGTCTCCATCATTGGAAATTGGAAAAAAAATATAGAACTACCCAGACTGCCTAGAGCTGGCTGTCCGACCATTCTTGGCAACTGGGCAAGAAGGACCTTGGTCAGAGAGGTGACCAAGAACCTAATGACCACTCTGACAGAACTACAGAGTTTCTTGGCTGATATGGGAGAACTTGTCGGAAGGACAGTCTCTACAGCACTTCACCAATCTGGGCTTCATGGGAGAGTGGTTGACGGAAGCCACTCCTGAGAAAAAGGCACATGACAGCACGCCTGGAGTTTGCAAAGAGCATAAGGCAAATATTATGTGGTCTGATGAGACAAGAATTGTACTCTTTGGAGAAAACCAGGCACAGCTCATCACCTGTCTAACATCATCCCTACCATTAAGAATGGTGCTGGCAGCATCATGCTAAGGGTATGCTTTTCAGCGGCAGGGACTGGGAGACTGGTAAGGATAGAGGGAACAATGAATGGAGCCAAATACTGGCAAATCCTTGGTGAGAACCTGCTTCAGAGTGCAAACGACCATAGACTAGGGCGAAGATTTACATTCCAACAGGACAATGACCCTAAGCATACAGCCAAAGCCATGCTGGAATGGCTTCAGAACAAGAACGTGAAAGTCCTTGAGTGGACCATTCACCTCCCTGACCAAGACCATTCTCCCCCGATTACTCAGTTTGGCCAGGCGGCCAGCTCCAGGAAGACTCTTGGTGGTTCCAAACTTCTTCCATTTAAGAATGATGGAGGCCACTGTGTTCTTGGGGACCTTCAATGCTGCGTTCAAGTGCTGCAGGAACATTTGTTGTTGTACCTCCCACGATCTGTGCCTCGACACAATCTTGTCTCGAGGTGTCTAGCGGAC
>NW_019951050.1:0-6740 GCF_002910315.2 Salvelinus sp. IW2-2015 | reverse complement strand
GGCAATGTATCCTTTCTAACTTGTTGTAATCTATCGTTTTGCGAATTTCAGTGGATTAGATGTCCTCATTGTCCTTCGAATGATCCAGCTAACTAACACGACCAGACCCCGAAACGTCCAAGCACTTAGAAATGTGCACGACAAAGAATCCTTCAAGGAATCGCACTTAAACGGGATATAATATTGTACTTAAAACGTTTCACATTAACTACTATCATCGAATGTGTAATTTTAACAACTATAACAGAGTAATAAGAACAATGACACAGAGATAATACTTGTCTGGCTAAACATACGACTTTGGACATGAGGCAAGTCCGATGTCTCTTCACGTCCTTCGAAGCTGGCGCGCGACGGAGAAAGGGATGGTACCTCCACTGTTTTAGTATTCTTCTTATATTGGCTGTGATTGTGCAATCGACTCCATTACAAAAAGTAGGATGACGTAGATCACCCAGAGGAAGACGGTAGCAATCGTGCTCTGGGTTATTTCATAGGCATTCACTGTCACCTTAATAAAACAGAACTCCAGTACTCTAGGGGTAAAAATTTTCTGATAATCTGCAACCCCTGTCGATGAAAGTGTCTGTAGATATAGTTTCTGTACCACTCAGAGACAAAACTGTCAACGGCTATAGAAACTGAAAGCTGATTTTCTATCATTTAATCTGTAACATATCTTAATATTGCCATCTACTGTACGATCGAAGAAATTTGCACGAAGGCAGTTTAATTGAGACACCCAACTTATGCTATATGCTGGAACAGCACTCCTCCAGTGATAGTTCCCAAGAAGATTAAGAACAAATTCTTATTCAATGACGCCTAGGAACACGGATGTTAATCTGGGCCTGTTGATCGGATGGCATTAATGAAACAGATTTCTATCTTGTCAGCTCTCGGATCTCTACAAAAATCTAGCAAACCTTTCGGTTATACTGCCTAACACATCTATACCACACATGTGCTACCCGTCCAACCCCACCAATAATCTATTTTAACACCATTCGCCTAAAGGTAATTCACCTAAGTTAGGACTTGAGCCCTTGCAGATACATTTATTTTGCCCCTCGCAATCTGGCAGACAGATGGTAGAATGTGGATATAGACAAGCAAACAGATAGGCTACTTTTACTTTTACTTAGTTCAGCTGCGCTGGACCTAACTTTCTCTGTATGACGCTCCCCTTTGCTAGCTAGAAATCTTTCCTTGACATTCTTTTTACTCGCATCAAACATGCCACATATACTTCTCAAATAAAGTAAAACAGAAATGCCGCAGAGAACTGATAGGGACACATGAGCAAAAATTACCTTTCGCAGCCCCTCCAGCGTTCCGCTAGGATAAACCTCCCACATATTCCATCTGAAAAGGGCTAGAGCGCAAAAAATTTCATTGTTATTTTAGAATATTTAGTTATCACATCGATTAACAAGTTCCAAATACAGCTTAATGAAAGAACACATCTTGATCCGATTTTTAAATTGTTTACAGGTGGAAACCAATTATTAATATTATGTATAGCTCACCAACCAAATAGAATAAAAAATAGCACCAGACATTTTTTTCACTAGCCACAGGTAAGCATGCACATAATCAACCAAACTAACTGAAGCCATTAGAACAAACCAGACAGGAAACCAAGAAACAACTTTATCAGTATGACAGTCTTTGTATTAGCCAATGATACAATATTAATTCGTATGTTTATTGTTCGGAAATTTCTGGCACTATTCCAGTATTAAAATCAGTAGATTTAACATATGAAACGGGCTACAATCAGAAATTTGACACCAGCATAAGCCGCCAGCCTATTAATACAGACTAGCCAACGGACATACCGTATATAGCTCATGATAAAACATTTCTGAAAAATAATGGTTGCTATAGCAAATTGAAGACAAAGATCTTTGAATTAACAGCCACTTATTTCCGATATTCTTAAGTGTTTATACAGCTGAGAACACACTAACTATAGCATTATACTTAGCTTCACCTGTAACAATGAACTCCCTACCACGACTAGCCAGCATTCCTTCCACTCAAGGCCGTTACGGGGATTAAAGCAAAAATTAGGGGCCCACCGTGTAGCGTTACAACGACATAAAGAAACAGCAAAAATAATATAAAATTCACTAAACCTTTCATAAACCTTCCTCAGATGACAGTACAGCGTATATACATTCAAGGTGGTTACATACACTTCATGTTCTTTTCGAAAATGGCTGCAATATTGAGCAAGCTACAAGTCCAGTCGGTATAGATACAACGTTAGACACACATAACGTACATAACGTGTCTAACGTTCTAGCAGTTATCTATTATCCAGGAATGTGCAGGATTATTTCTTATTTTAGGGACTCTCAACCCCTATTCTGACCAAAATACGATATCTCATAACACATTACTAAAAAAATATCCATGTTGTATAGGAGACCGATAGAGATTGCCATAATAAAAGTTCTAATCTGGAATCGCAATCAGTGTTTAAATTTCTAAATAAATGTATCTTCATTACTGACACCTAGAGCGCTTAGTTATGGAAAGGGAATACCAAAACCTGAGCGAAGAAAGCTACTAGTACAGCAGTTCGAAGAATATATATCAGAAATAGCCATAGCAAAAATGGTTCTTACTTTTGGGCTGATCTTCTATCAGAATTGTACAAGCGGGTCTTTGTTCCTGAACCCGTCTGTTTTTGTGGATTCAGAACCGTTCTTTTCCCCTACCTTGAAGGACCGGCATTTCCAGCAGCTACCACAGCAATGGCCATGCGGCAAGCTCCATACACGCTCACTCCAACGTTCCAAACAGTTCCAATCGGAAGACAACGCAACAACCCAACTAGCACGTCAACGACTGGAGATACAATTATCAAATCTATAGAAACTATATTGAATAAAAATCATACTTTAGGATGAATATTAAATCTGTGAAGCAATTCAAAATAAAATCAACAAAGCCCGGAGTAGAGCAATATTACGCCCCATAACGACTGCACTTTCCAGTAGGCAATAAACAGGTCCCTTTACCACCGTGCAGCCTTGCAGAAAAAACAGAAATGAAATGGGTGGGAACCACAGAGTTGTCCAAGGGGACTTATCAAGTCAACAGAGTCAATCAACCTATTTTTCCTTCACTTCCTCTGAACTACCGGGTGAGGGTGTCTTACATATACGTGCCAACGCTATAGATACTACTGTATCCAAATGACACCAATTTAATAAGGCAGTTTCCACTTGAAAGGCAGAACAATAGATTTCAGACTTTCCACTTAGCTCTGGTCACAAAAGTGTGCTGCCAAAGATGAGTTCCCTGTTATTATGCCCACAGACAAAATTCAAACTGGTTTTAGGAAACCTAGATGTGATGTGTTATTCTATCCAAATAAGTCTAATACATCGGAATATGCATATTGTACGAGCAAGAATTGACGTACCGAGGCCGTTTAAATTGGGTACGATTTTTCCCCAAAGTGAATAGCAGCGCCCTCTGAGTCTCTCATCAGGGTTAAATCCTTGCATTTTTGGAGAAACTGTTGTTTTCCAGCTGTTGTGTTGTATAGCTTACTGGGCGCTCTGTCCCAACTGCCGAATGGAAGGTTGACGGATGTGCTCAAGCAGGCTTTCTGCACGCGGAGATATATTGCTGCTTAAACAACGAGTGGGTCTAATCCTGAATGCTGATTGGTTTAAACCGGTGTCTATTCCACAAGTTACCACAGGCTAAATATATGACGTTAAAATGGCTATTTACTCTGTTCCATCTGACTGCGCAATCCACTGTCTCATCAGCCCAGCTAGGCTATTTATAAACGTGATCTCCACTATAAAAATCAGCTAGACATTATCTCACATTTCTTTAGACTAACATTTAGTTTACAACAGCGGAAATTTGTATAAACCTTGCTGTCTGTCGYTCYGACAWTTGCAACATTGTGTCAATATTCAAATTCATTCTCCAGCTGTCCCATAGTAATGAACGTGTCGGGACGAGACAGACAGGCARGCCGAGTTTCTCAGCCAGTCAATCATGAATCACCTGGCATAATTTTTATGGATACATACAAAGAAATGTCAATTGAAAAAATGTCAAATTAAACAAAGGGTTTCAATGTCAAATGGTTTTGTTACATGTCATTCTTCTGCGATATGTATATAAAGTGTAATATTATGTAAACTAACAATTTTATACATTTCAACTCTATWTCTGCTACAGTTTTTTAAGCCCATAACCATGTGTGAGGTGTATACTTATTTCAAAGYAGATTTGTTTAAGACTACCAAGAAACACACTGCATTAAGGGCAACAGATTCCCTCCACTGGCAATGATGTGAAAAATAACTGTATGGTCCAYACTCCTACCAATAACTGTTTTGTTCAGAATAACCTTTTTTGGAAGACAAGGGTTCTTTTTAAGGCAAAGTGTTCTACCTAGAACCTTTAACATCCTAAGAACTGTTTTTGGAAGAAAGGGTTATTTGATTATTCTTTGGAAGGTGAGACAGATTTTTTGGAAGGCAAGAAGGGCTCTACTTAGAACCATATATAATATTTCCCAGCATGCTCTATTGCAGGGATATTTTCAGAATAGTTTGTTTTACTGTAATAGCTGTGTTATTGCATGTACATTGCTTGGTTGATTAATTTGATGCTACACAAATATAAATAACATAGTTTTCTAAACTAATCCAATCTGTTAGTAATTGGATGTATTCCACCCATTGCTGAAATGGTTCTTCCAGTTTACATTATTGAGGGAGTCTAGGTATTGATTATTACCTACCCTGGCAGTCATTCTGAATGCAGTTTGCAGATGATTAACAATTCCACTTGTTGGATATCCTAACTCTGTCTGGATTCCAATAGGAATAACACATCACTTTGCAAGCCAGTTTAATGTGACTTGCAGGCCTGATAAGGAATTCCTAACACKCCTGTGTTAGGGTAAAATTAGGTCCTCAAATAAAGGCCATACAATGATATATGTAATGTATTGTTATAAATACATGTTATAGGCTAATAAGGCTGGTGGAACCATTCATAGAGGATTCTAGGAAGAACCATCCAAAGATTAAAGGGTTCTCTGTAGAACCCTTCACAGACAGTTCTAGGAACAACCTTTAGATGATAAAATGGTTCTAGGTAGAACCATATATAGGGGGTTYTGTGAAGAACCCTACATAGAAGGTTCTTGATCAAATCCTCTGTAAAGGGTTCTACMCAGCACCAAAAATAGTTCCCTTATTGGGACAAACCGAAGGACCCTGTATGGTTCTACTTAGCACCTTTTTTCCAAGCTTGTATCTTATTATTTTCATCTGACCACAGAGTTTATGCTGCTAATGTAATGGGCATATTATCCAACCTACATCGATTTAAAGGCGCACACTCTTGGATTTATAGCCCAGGTTTAAGTTTATTGTTAAGGAACACCTTAGGCAGATGATTTTGCGGTATGTGGAATGATTAGAATAGAGGGGGAAGGCTGGCTAAATTAAATGCAAGGCATTGGTTATACATCAACAGGTTCCTCGAGCGGTCCACTTACGCTGGCCTGGTCTTATACCAGCTAGCTGCAGGCTGATAAAATTTCAGAKACTTTTTCGTAAATAATAAATACAACTCCAAGCCTGAGGTTTAAATTGAGTAGCTGTGGCTGCTAAGTGGCTAAACCTCAGACTTTGTGGAGTGTTCTTAAAAACCTAATCTTTCAATCAGAATAGCCTTTATTCGGCAACTACATTTACACATACMCAGATTGTGCCTTAGTATGAAGGTGCTGCCAGCAATAGACAATATACATACATAATAGAGACAAGTCCACCTCAAACAGAACATACAATATCAGTGTCACGCCCTGACCTTAGAGAGCTTTTTATGTCTCTATTTTGGTTTGGTCAGGGTGTGATTTGGGTGGGCATTCTATGTTAATTTTTCTATGTTTTGGTATTTCTTTGTTTTGGCCGTGTATGGTTCTCAATCAGGGACAGCTGTCTATCGTTGTCTCTGATTGGGAACCATACTTAGGTAGCATTTTCCCACCTGTGATTTGTGGGTAGTTATTTTCTGTTTAGTGTTTTCTGCACCTGACAGGACTGTTTCGGTTTCGTTTCTCACTTTGTTGTTTTGTTCAGTATTAAKAAATATCATGAACACTTACCACGCTGCGCTTTGGTCCGATCTTTCCTCATGCAATGATGGTCGTTACAGAACTACATATATTAGCATCTGGGACAGAGTAGGAGGCAGTTCAATTTGGGCACGCTATTCATCCAAAGTGAAAATGCTGCCCCCTATCCCTAAAAAGATAACTATTCACCCCCCCCCAAAGTCAATACTTTGTAGAGCCACCTTCTGCAGTAATTGCAGCTGCAAGTCTCCATAAGCTTGGCAGATCTAGCCACTAGGATTTTTGCCCATTCTTCAAGGCAAAACTGCTCCAGCTCCTTTAAGTTGGATTACTTCCGCTGGTGTACAGCAATCTTTAAATCCTACCACATATTCTCAATTGGATTAAGGTCTGGGCTTTGACTTGGCCATTCCAAGACATTTAAATGTTTCCCCTTAAACTGCTTCAGTGTTGCTTTAGCAGTATGCTTGGGGTCATTGTCCTGCTGGAAGGTGAACCTCCATCCCAGTCTCAAATCTCTGGAAGACTGAAACAGGTTTACCTCAAGAATTTCCATGTATTTAGCGCCATCCATCATTCCTTCAATTCTGACCAGTTTCCATGTCCC
>NW_019951049.1:0-6751 GCF_002910315.2 Salvelinus sp. IW2-2015 | reverse complement strand
CACCTGCCTGCGGTACGCTTAACCCGGGTAAGCTTCTTATCACCCCAGCCGGCGTTCAACCCGGAAAGCTGTTCTATATCACCCGCCTGTCCTAACGCCGAGCGGAAAGCTACCTCTTATCACCCGCTCGCTTAACCGACACGCTTCTTATCACCCGCTTCGCTTAAACCCGGAGCAGACTACTCTTCATACCGGGAGACGAACCGCAAGACGCTTCATCCCGGGCGAATGCGGTTCTCCCTAATCAACACCGCTCGCTCTTAACGGCTTCCACTGATAATCACCCGCCGTCGCTAATAACCCCAAGAAGCTGGAAACAATGCTGTCGGGAGGAAACAACAAGACGAAGTGGTCACAACTCAACGGTCTCAACACGGTGGAAATTGTCAATATCAGTGTATTGGTTAATCTAAGATTCTACTGCCTCAGTTATAAACACTGAGCGGTTGGAATAGAGTTCCATGTAGTCCAATTGGCTCTATAGTAATTACTGTGCAATTGTGATGAACCTGGTTCTACCGGATTATAATCACTTAATAGGTATGGGAGTTTATCAAGCATTGGAATGTTGTTTTCAAGATTCTTTGAGGGTCGGTGTAATTGAGAGAAAGATGGTATGTCAAATCTTAATTATGAGATACAATTGGCCAGACGAGAGAGAGTGCCTCTCAATCTTCTCATGGAATGAATGGAGAGGGAAGGAGGAATTGGAGCAGAAAGAGAGAGGCAGAGAATGAGTAAAGAGCGACAAGCGAGAGAGAATGCATGAGAGGAAGATACCATGAAGGCATCAGTGAGAGTAGTGAGAATGCAGAGAGGAGTAGAGGACAGGAGAGAGAGTGCAGAAGAAGGAGTAAGAGGACAGGAGGAGATTGCGAATGATAGAGTTTAGATAGGACATGAAGGAATTGAGTAGTCAGAAGAGGAGTGAAGAGACAAAGAAGAGAGATCGACAGAGAGGTAGAAATAGATGCGACACGGAAGAGAGAAGTGCAGAGAGTGGTAGTGTATAGAATAAGGGAGGTAAGACACATGTGGAAATTCAAGGGGTCCTAAGTAGCCGATCTACCGTACCACTGGTTCGCAAATGTGAGAGAGGAATGGCGAGTACTATCATGCTAGGACCTCGCGCCATGGAGTCGACCTAGTATTTGTAAATGGGTTGGGACGACGTATACAGAGACATTTGCAATTGCAGCCTATTTACAAGCAGTCCCGATACTGACTGACAGACTAGCATAACGCCAAACGACCCGTGCACCTCTGAGGTGTAGAGTACAGATGAAATATGATGCCAGATCTGGATTTCTCTGGATGTCTGATTTAATTATTTGATATATAAAAAAATAAAAATATAATTAAATATTTATATTAATTAAAAAAATAAATGTAGTTAATATAGAGTGCAGATAAATATTTAAATTAAATAATTTATTTTAAAAATAAATAATTATTTAAATTTAATTTTAAAATAATCAGAGAGGAGTAGAGGATATAATCTTATTAAAATATAATAAATTATTAATTAAATTAATATATTTAAATAAGATTTAAGAAAAAATAAAAAATTCATTTAAATCAGTATCTAAAAAAATTTAAAAAAAAATTATAAATGTAAGAGACAGAAGAGAGAGTGCAGGAGAGAGTAGAGACAGCGAGAGAGAGTGGCAGAGAGGAGTAGAGGACAGAGATAGAGTGCAGAGTAGAGGAGTAGAGGACAGGAGAGAGAGTGAGAGAGGAGTAAGGAGAGAGAGTAGAGGACAGAAGAGAGAGGGCAGAGAGAAGTAGAGACAAGGAGAGAGAGTGCGAGGAGTAAGGAGTAGAGGACAAAGAGAGGCAGAGAGGAGTAGAGATAAAAGAGAGGCGAGAGGAGTAGGAGAGGATGCAGAGAGAGAGAGGGCAAAGAAGAGTGCAGAGAGGAGTAAGAGGGAAGGAGAGAGAGTGCAGAGAGGAGTAGAGGTAAGAGGAACAGAGAGAGTGAGAGGAGAGAGGAGTAGAGGACAAGAGATAGAGAGAGTGAGCAGGAAACGAGAGAGTAGAGGACAGGAGAGAGCAGTGCATGAGAGGGAGATGCAGAAGGACGAGTGCAGAGAGAGTAGAGGCAGGGAGTAGAGTGCAAGAGGAGAGAAGTGAGGAGAGAGAGAGCAGAGAAGAGCTAGAGGACAGGAAAGAGGAGAGTGCAGAGAAGAGGAGTTAGAGGATCAGAATAAATGAGAGAGTGCAGAGAGGAGTAGAGGAAGGAAGGAGTAGTGCCAGAGAGGGTAGAGGACAAAAGAGAGTGCAGAGACGAGTAAGCAGAGAGATGAGAGAGAGTGAGAGGAGAGGAATGAGAGAAGTAGAGTGCACGAAGAGTAGTAGGCAGAAGAGGATGGGGGGGGGGGGGGAGGAAGAGGAGAGAGATGAATTAGAGTAAACATGAAAGTAGAGTAGCAAGAGAGTAAGTATATATGAGGACAAGGAGAAGAGTAGCAGAAAGAGGAGTATAAGAGAGAGGTACATGAGGACAGAGTAAGAGTAAACATGAGAGGAGTAATGAGGAAGAGAGAGGAATATAGAGGACAAGAAGAAGGAGGCAGAGAGGAGTAGAGGAACAGGAGAGATGAGTGCAGAGAGTAGTAAAGGAGTAGAGGACAGAAGAGAAGTGCAGAGAGGAGTAGAGGATAGAAGAGGATGCAGAGAGGAGTAGAGGACAGGACGAAGAGAGTGCCAGAGGGAGTAGAGGCAGAAGAGCAGAAGTGCATGAGAGGAGTAGAGGGCAGGAGAGAGAGTGCAGAGACGGATAAAGTAGTATTGGAGTATGAGACAGAAGAGAGAGTGCGAGATGGAGTAGCTGAGTAAGAGGACAGAAGAGAGAGTGCAGAGAGGAGTTAGAGGACACGAAAGAGAGTGCAGAGAGATAGAGGAGAGGAGAGGACAGAGAGGCGAGGGAGAGAGAGATGCAGAGAGGAGTAGAGGGCATAGAGAATAAGGAGAGAGATAGTGCAGAGAGCAGTCACAGCTGTCGAGAGACGAGTACGAGTGCAGACTGAGCAGTATGAGGCGTGATCTACTCGTAAGATAGCCAAGAGCGTACGTGCAGAAGAGCCATGCCTTATCTGAGGACAGCCCTCGAAGAGAGCATGTCGCACCGAGAGGAGCTTAGACTACAGGCCAAGCGAGCCATGTGCATCTACCAGGTGATGCGTACGAGGAACAGGAAAGACTTAGAGTGCAGAGCAGGACGTTTCAGACGGACGAGCACCTCATAGCGATGTGCGCGTGAGAGGTTCCCTTACGTGAAGCTTACGGCTACGTAGAGGTGCTGGCCACCAGCATGATGCGTCTGTCCATCGCGAGTGGCGTAGATACGGACGGACATGCTACTCCTTACTCTGCACTCTCTCTTCTAGCTCTACTCCTCTTACTCCGCAACGAGAGAGACTGCGAGAGGAATAGAGTACAGGAGAGAGAGTGCAGAAGGAGTAGAGGGCAGAAGATGAGAGTGCAGAGAGCAGTAGAGACAGAAGAGAGTGCAGAGAGAGTAGAGGACAGGAGAGAGAGTTGCAGAGAGGAGTAGAGGAGTTAGAGACAGGAGAGGAGAGTGCAGAGAGAGGAGTAGAGGACAGAGAGGGTAGAGGACAATAAGAGGAGAGTGCAGAAGGAGTAGAGACAGAAGAGAGTGCAGAGAGAGTAAAGAAGTTAGAGGACAGAAGAAGAAAGGGAGGTTTGCCCCCAGAGAGGAATTATGAGGATAGAAGAGAGAGGCAGAGAGGAGTAGAGGACAGGAGAAGAGAGTGGCAGAGAGGGTAGAGGGCAGAAGAGAGAGTGCAGAGAGCGAGTAGAGGGCAGGAGAGAGAGTGCAGAGAGGAGTAGAGGGAGTAGAGGAACAGAAGAGAGATGCAAGAGAGGAGTAGAGGAGTAGAGGACAGAAGAGAGAGTGCAGAGAGGAGTAGAGGACAGGAAAGAGAGTGCAGAGAGGAGTAGAGGACAGGAGAGAGAGTGCAGAGAGGAGTAGAGGGCAGAAGAGAGAGTGCAGAGAGGAGTAGAGGACAGAAGAGAGAGTCCACAGGGGATATCAGCAGCAAATCAGTCCCCTGTGGGCAATTATTCATCTGTAACCAGAGGGTGGCGGTTTGGTTAGCCAGGCTGTCAGTCTGTCAGTCAGCAGGGCTGCTTTGTAAATAGGGCCCTGCCATTAGCACAATGTCACTTGTAACAGTCAACCACTTTACAAAGAGACGACTAGGGCGATGTCCTAGCATGATTAAGTACCCATAAAACATTGCGATACAGTGCGTTAGGAAAGTATTTAGACCCCTTGACTTTTCCACATTTTGTTCCATTACATCCTTATTCTAAAATGGATTAAATTGTTTTTTTCCCTTCATCAATCTACACACAATACCCCATAATGACAAAGAAAAAACAGTTTTTTATAAATTTTTGCAAATGTATAAAATAAAACATAGAAATATCACATTGACATAATCATTCAGACCCTCAGTACTTTGTTGAAGCACCTTTGGCAGCGATTACAGCCTTTCTCCCATTCTTCTCTGCAGATCCTCTCAAGCTCTGTCAGGTTAGATGGGGAGTGTCTCTGCACAGCTATTTTCAGGTCTCTCCAGAGATGTTCGATCGGGTTCAAGTCCGGGCTCTGGCTGGGCCACTCAAAGACTTTCAGAGACTAGTCCCGAAGTGTTGTCTTGGCTGTGTGCTTAGGCTCGTTGTCCTGTTGGATGGTGAACCTTCGCCCCAGTCTGAGGTCCTGAACTCTCTGGAGCAGGTTTTCATCAAGAATCTCTCTGTACTTTGCACCGTTCATCGTTCCCTCGATCGTGATTAGTCTCCCAGTTCCTGCCGCTGAAAAACATCCCCACAGCATGATGCTGCCACCACCATGCTTCACCGTAGGGATGGTGCCAGGTTTCCTCCAGTTGTGATGCTTGGCTTTCAGGCCAAAGAGTTCAATCTTGGTTTCAGCAGAGCAGAGAATCTTGTTTCTGAGAGTCATTAGGTGCCTTTTGGCAAACTCCAAGCGGGCTGTTATGTGCCTTTTGCTGAGGAGTGGCTTTCGTCTGGTCACTCTACCATAAAGGCCTGATTGGTGGAGTGCTGCAGAGATGGCTGGGAGTCAGGAAGCATATCAAATCAAATCAAATCAAATTGTATTTGTCACATACACATGGTTAGCAGATGTTAATGCGAGTGTAGCGAAATGCTTGTGCTTCTAGTTCCGACAATGCAGTAATAACCAACAAGTAATCTAACCTAACAATTTCACAACAACTACCTTATACACACAAGTGTAAAGGGATAAAGAATATGTACATAAAGATATATGAATGAGTGTGAGGTAAGACGGCAATAGACAAGATGCGTAGATGGTATTGAGTACAGTATATAACATAATGAGGATGAGTAATGTGGGTTAGTAAACATTATATTAGTGGGCATTGCTCTTAGTGGCTAGGTACCTTTTTTACATACATTTTTAATAATTAAGTGCTGGGAGTATGAAGTCAGTTAGTTGCAGCAGCCCTCAATTTAGTGGTGGTGTTAACAGTCTGATGGCCTTGAGATATAGGTTGTTTTTCAAAGTCTCTCGCGCCTGCTTTGAACTGCACCTGTACTGCACCTCGCCTTCTGGATGTAATAGGAGTGAAAGGCTGGCTCGGGTGAGTTGTTGTCCCTTGATGAATCTTTTTGGCTCCTGTGAATTATAGGGCGTGTAGTGTCCTGGAGACGTGTTTGCACCCCGGTGGATGCGTTGTGCAGACCAACTAACCTCGGAGAGCCTTGCGGTGTGGGCGGCAGTGCGTACCAGGGTGATACGCCCACGGATGCTTCGTATTGTGCATCTGGTAGAAAGTTGTGAGTGCTTTTGTTGGTATACCAGGAGGTAGGAAAGCATATCTGTTTTTGAATGTTCACAAGATAATCCATCCACACTGACAGTGTTGGCATATCAAGAGCTGATTAAACAGCCGACTGACACGTAGGTGGCACCTTTGTGCTGGGGACAATAAATGTGCAGTTTATTCGTCCAACACGGAATGCCACCAATGTCCTCAAGTTTTGAGGAGGTGAGTGCAATTGATATGCTGCTTGCAGAATGTCCACGAGCTGTGCAGAGATATTGATTGATGTTATTTCTCTAACCATAAGCCATTCCTCTAATGGTTGTTTATGGAGAATTTCGGCAGTAACGTCACAACCTGCCTTCAAAATGAGTACCAGTGTACCACAGCCCAGAGCTCCAATCTGCCTTTTTCCACCTGCAGGATGGTCTGAACTAAGCCACCAGAGTGATGAAACCTGAAGTGGGGTGGGCTTTTGATCCAATGTGGGTGGGCCAATGCTCCGGCCCATGTGCCCCCTGCTAGTCATGTGAAAAACCATAAGAAGGGCCTCTGAATTTATATAATTGACTGATTTCCTCATGATGAACTGTTAATCAGCGAAATCGAAGCCATTTTTGTAGTTTGTTATTATATATATGGCGGTATTTTTTTTACAAATACTGGGTCCTTTAATAGTCCTGTATTAAAGTGTGTACTAGCCCTTTAACGTCCTGTATTAATAAGTGTATCTGGGGCTTTACTAGTCCTGGTATTAAGTTAGTGTTATGGGTTCTTTACTGTTGTATTAAGTAGTGTACTGGGCCTTACTAGTCTGTATTAAAGTAGTGGTCTGGGTCTTTACTAGTCTGTAATTAAAGTAGTGTACTGGGTTTTACTAGTCCCTGTATTAAGTAGTGTTGGGCCTTTAC
>NW_019951048.1:0-6753 GCF_002910315.2 Salvelinus sp. IW2-2015 | reverse complement strand
TAAATCGTCAAAATTCTCAGTCTGGTCATTTTATTGTATCTTTATTGAGTTGAGTTACAGTGAATGCATTAAAAGGGAAAATAGGATTTCTGCTGGACTTTTGTTTGGGGACTTCAAACCTTTCCATGTTGACATTCCTGAAGCCTTTAAGCAACACTTTACATAAGCTTGAAGAGCATTGTGTTTTTGTTAGATACAGGAAGACCTCAAAGTCTTTTCTATGCAAAGTTTTGACCATCGCTGGAACGTGTGACTTGCCTGCAAGGGTATTGGTCTCCAGTGCTGTGCAATTCAATGGTCAATTTGGATGCCTCAAATGTGAACAGCCTGGAGTGACTGTGAAAACTGTAGTGAGAGGACATATGCATGCTTTCCCATTTCAGCAGGACAACCCAAAAGGCTCACAGTGTACACATGCCAAGTTAATTGATGATGCAAAATCTGCCTTTGAGACTCAAAGCACTGTGCATGGTGTTAAGGATCCTACATGGCTCAGTAAACGTGAACGTTTTGACCTTATTTGTGGGAATTCCGTTGACTACATACACTCTGTACTGCTTGGAGTCATGCGCTTACTAATGTTTTTGTGGTTTTCTACTGAATTCTCTCGTCAGCCTTTCAGCATGATCAAAGGGACATGTGAGATTGACAAGCGGTAAAAATATATACTGCCACCATCTAATCTGACGCGTTGTCCTTGCTCAGTTACATCACACAGAATGTTCTTCAAAGCACCCGAATATCCGTCCCTTTTGCTATTTTTTGACCTGGTCGTTTTCAGGGGTCTTCTTGGTGCTTTCTATTACAACCATGTTCTACTTCTTAGTGAAGCAGTTTTCATACTCTTGATGAACTCCATATCAGTTAAACAGATTGACCATGCTAAAAAACTACTCTTGAACTTTTGCTCCCAGATAGCTGATCTTTATGGTGAGAGATATCAAACAGCTAATTGTTCACTTAGCTGACAGTGTTAGAGTGGACTCATTCAGTGTGGACTCATTCAGGTTTCCATTTTGAGGACAAAAATGGCTATTTGCTATGGCTCATACATGGCACTCAAAATATACCTATTCAGAGAGTAAATGTTATTTGTCTTGTACAGTCTCTTCCAATAATTGCACAAAGTGTAAAACCTGACAATGTTGCGGAATTCTATGCCAGAATGTCCAATGACTACAGCTTTTGCCAAGAAAGTAGTTATTTAAGGACGAGTGTGATCAGAGCAAGTGTGTTTCAACTTGAGGAAGAGAATCTGACTGCCTTGGAGGAGTGTGTAGGTCACCCCATTCAAAACAGAACTCTGAGAGCCTTTAAACGGGCTCAGGTTTGTAGAATGCAGCTCACATCCAGACATTACAAGAAAGACAAAAGAAGAAACAACTTCACTGTTGTATATCACAATATATCACAACAGATCAAGTATGCCCAAGTGGAGTTCTTTTTCACACATGAAGAATCTGGCAACTCTTCCATGTTAGCACTTGTTTGTGTATTTGAGAGTGCAGATATCTGCCTGTTGCAAGATTATGCAACAAGTGGCACATGTTTTCATATTGTGCCCTATCTGGAAACCCCTGTACGGATGGTTGTTGTCACTCTGCAGCAGGTTCTGGGCAAAGTTGTGTGTATGGATCTATCCTCAATGCCTGGCCTTGTTTTTGTGGAGCATTTCCCCAATACTCTGGAGAAAGATTAGCACAAGCTACTTTAAGAACACAGAAAAGATAGCTTTAAAGTCATTAAAACAGCATTGTCAGTTCTGCCTAAGGCGGCACACTACTTTGTCATTCATCATTGTTCTCTTTATTGTTTGTTATTAATGCTTTGTAAACATATGGCTATATTTGTTCATGTCTAGGATATTTTGTTTTCTTTTTCAGTAGTTTCATTAACATACTGTATTGACTGATACTCCACAGGGAGGTTCTGGGGATGCAGCAACCCATACCCTCCACTGTCACAAAATCTTTATACTGTACATTGGATGTGTAGTTAATTGTGCTGTTATTTAAAGAATAAAAAAATGATTTTGAAGAATTGGTTAAATTATATTCTAGCTGAGCAAATTACCACCACTTTGCCTTATATAGTAAATCTGAGTCAAAACTTGACATTGATGCAAAATAAGACTTATAACATTTTGAGATCTTGATTTATTAAACAAATCATTCAAATAAGATGACGATTAAGTAGTGTTAGACATATTTGAGAAATTGCACCGTCATAAATGGGTGAGGAAGCTTTTAAGAAAAGATCTTCTATTTGGATCTGAGTAAGAGATCTGATTGTTGAGACTTGGATGTGATAACTGAAACATATTTGAGACGTTGGATACAGTCACCAATGAGACAACAGAGTTTATATCTTTAGATCTTGCTGTTTATCTCACTCTTTGAAGGTTTTGAGACACGTTAAGAACATTGGAATGAGAATTACCCCAGAACATTTTGAGATCTTATAGCTTGATCATAGTGAGACAAGCCATTGGCTATTTCTCAGGAGCAGTATTTGAGAAGTAAGAGAAAATAGTCAAAATCTCATATTGGTGTTGAATTGTGCTTAATCATGTCTAGGAGAAATAAATGGGATTAAGAAGAGGTCTTATCTTGGATTTTTCTTTCCTCTGGGGAGGCAGCCAGCTAATGTTAGTTAAACAACAATGCCTAACATTAGGCTCTAACTAGAAAAGCAAACAGCTGTGGGAAACGAATAATAACTTCTGCTAGGGAGCCAGCCAGCTAATATTAGCTAGCTAGTTAACAGTATACTTTAGCTTAAGACATATAGCTAGCTAGCTAGGTAAACAATGAACCTAGCTAGGTAAACAATGTTTAAGAGGACGCACATCACGTAACGTTAGCTAACGAGCCAGCCAGCTAACGTAGCTAGTTAAACAACAATGAACAAAGTGCCAGCAATGCCTAACATTAGGCTCTAACTAGAAAAGCAAATGGCTCTAGGAAACTAGAAGCTAGACTATCTTACCTGTATACATCATCATGCATGATGGATGCGTCTCCCTGTCAGGAATGCCATACCACGATTGCCCTTAGTTTGAAGATGTAATCCGGAGACAGGTGTTTTCTCCATATCATACTCTAATTCCGCTGATTTCAAATCTTGATCCTCCAGAAAGTGGAGAGCAACACTTATGCAGCTCCACTACACAATACATTTTTAAAAAGCCGCGTTCGACAGAATTACCAACACAGACTGACGAGCTCAAATAGACAGCAGCCTTCAATATGGCAGACGAATCCTCTCTCCTCTCGGCATGTCCAGCCCACTCATTATCTTAGCCAATCATGGCTAGTGGACAGGTTGCTAGCTTTTTCTGTGGCATAACCAACAAGGCTCGTATTTAACAATTTAATTCGTATTTACAGATGGCATACAAGTTTGTTATTAAGGCACATGAAAGTTCACACGTTCAAGAAGGCATTTCTTGCATAAAAACGCATTTATTATTTTTTCTGTTCAAAAGGCTCTCCTGTGAAGTCTGACTTGCAACATGTGCCTTGTTTCCTGAATCGTGTCAGATATGTTCTAATTCAATCAAAGGCAATAGCAAACATAATTTACAAAGTCAGTTTATACACCTATTAGTATTGAGAGGTAGGTGGCTCTCCCAAACCCTGACTCCTAATCTTCATGTTCGAAAATAAAGCTAATGTTTTGTATTTATTTCAACACTATTGATATCACTACTGAAACACACAAAATAAAAGTATCGCTGCAAATATCACCATATTATGGGATTGCGCCCTTCTCCAGCATGACCACATGGTGAGTAGTCTGTCTGCAAACATTTTAGAGAAAATGAGTGAGCAAGTTGGTAAATCTTTTAAGAAGCGTCACTATATCAAGAAAAAGTATGGTTTTGGGACTAAGATATATGTTTGCTGAGATGTACATCTGTCAAAATGAAAGATAGCCAGACATATGCTAGCTATTGGGATTCTTTAAAGTCGAAAATAAGTCAAAATTGTCCAAACCGAAACAATAACAAACAAACAATTGACACCATAGAGATACAGTGCCGTGAAAAAGTATTTGCCCCCTTTCTAATTTTCTCTAATTTGCCGTATTTTTGATACTGAATGTTATCAGATCTTCAACCAAAACCTGAGTGAACAAATAACACAACAATTACATACTTATTTCATTTATTTCATAAACAAAGTTATGCAACACCTAATGCCCCTGTGTGAAAAAGTATTTGCCCCCTTACACTCAAGAACTGGTTGTGACACCTTTAGCTGCAATGACTCCAACCTAACGCTTCCTCTAGTTGTTGATCAGTCACTCACATCGCTGTGGATGAATTTTGGCCCACTCTTACATGCAGAACTGCTGTAACTCAGCGAAATTTGTGGGGTTTCAAGCATAAACTGTTTGTTTCAACTCCTGCCACACCATCTCAATTGGAATTAGGTCAGGACTTTGACTAGGTCATTCCAAAACATCAAATGTGTTGCTTTAAACATTTTCATGTAGACTTGATCGTGTGTTTTTGATCATTGATCACAGAGCAGAATTCATGGTTCCTTCTATTAACCCATCAGAGTCTAAACTATGTCTAAGCTGGGGGTGGGGGGGGGGGGGTCTACAAAGCTACATGGAATGTTTTTTAGAAGATCATACCACGGATCATTTAGCTATTTGATTTAGAATGTTAAAGAAAAATATTTTCTTTGGTCTTACTGCTATTAGCCCATACAAACGCATTGAATAACAGATTCACTACATAGAACAACAGATACTCCCCAAAAAATATCAAAAGGAAGTTTATTCTGAAGTGTCTCTCCTATATCGGAGAGATATAAGAAAGATCAGGAAACATATATTCTTTTACATGTATTTAACCTCATATTTTGAGCATTAACACATAGCGCTGAGGTCTGAGCCCTTGTACTAGAAATATGACAATATATTCACTAACAGTCATAGAAACCACAGAGGAATTTGCATTGGCCCTGAACATAAATACAGTCTGTACACACACAAAAACAATTGCAGTATTGTTCCTCACTTTGTATATTTAATGTCTAAATCCAATGTAAAAAATATGGAGAAGTATAATAGTTTAAAGACAATCACAATATATTTAGATTATTTTATATTGGGTCGTTCTATTTGATTTCAATCACTTTTTGACTGAACCCCTTTTGATTAGAACAAAACTTTCCATACATATTTCCCATGGTAGAAGTGGTCAGGGAGTGATTTTTTGGACCTGAATGCCAAAACATTTAGGAGATCRAGGTGCTCAAAGTTGACCCATTTTGCATACCCCGCCCTGCCATGAGACATCCATGTCTTCATCACTGGAAAAGATAAATGGTTGAGTTTGATATCATTTAAAAGCTTACAAACAGGGTTGTCAAACTGTTTCATAATTAAAAAAAATATATATTATACACATTTTCATTTTTTTTTACCTTTAATGTAAATAATAAAAAAATGCGTAAACTCAGATTTTTCACATACTGTATGTGGTACCTTAGATCCTATTTACACCATCTGAGGTGTTTGTGTTGTGCCCACCATTGTTTGAGACACAGCATACTTTTGTATACAGGGTGGGTGTCATTTCAATCATAGAAATAGAATGTATAGAATGGACATAACCCTTCATACCGCTGCAAWTTAGTTGGTACATCATTGAAATTTAAATTGAACAGAAATTTTAACTTCCAAGTATTACCACAAAGATGGCCGCTGGTCCACCTGGAATGAGTTTTACAAGACAATTGTTCTACAACACCTTGCTACGAAAGTAGCTTGCAACTTAGTTTCAATGTTTCATCACGTCATGTAACTTCTCTAGGATAGGGGGCAGCATTTTTACTTTGGATGAATAGCGTGCCCATAGTGAACTGCCTCCTACTCTGTCCCAGATGCTAATATATGCATATTATTATTACTATTGGATATAAAACACTCTGAAGTTTCTAAAACTGGTAGAATGATGTCTGTGAGTATAACAGAACTCATATGGCAGGCAAAAACCTGAGAAAAATTCCAAACAGGAAGTGAGAATTCTGAGGCTGGTCGATTTTCAACTCATCACCTATTCAAATCCCAGTAAGACATGGATCTGTTTGCACTTCCTACGCCTTCCACTAGATGTCAACAGTCTGTAGAACGTTGAATGAAGCCTCTACTGTGATGTGGGGCCGGATGGGAGGTGTTTGAGTCAGTGGTCTGGCAGAGTGCCAGGTCCTGGTCACGCGCATTCCACATGATATCGCCTTGCGTTCTATTACTTCTGTAGACACAAAGGAATTCTCCGGTTGGAACGTTATTGAATATTTATGATGAAAACATCCTGAAGATTGATTCTCTACTCAGTTTGACAAGTTTATTCGACCTGTAATATAACTTTTTGAARTTTTCGTCCGATGTTTGCCTGGACCTGCGCGAGCGTTTGGACATGTGTACTAAACGTGCTAGCAAAAGTAGCTACTTGGACATAATTAATGGACATTATCGAACAAAACAACAATTTATTGTGGAACTAGGATTCCTGGGAGTGCATTCTGATGAAGATCATCAAAGGTAAGGGAATATTTATGATGTAATTTCGTATTTCTGTTGACTCCAACATGGCGGAGAAATGTTGTTTATATCTGAGCGCCGTCTCAGATTATTGCATGGTTTGCTTTTTCCGTAAAGTTTTTTTGAAATCTGACACAGCGGTTGCATTAAGAACAAGTGTATCTTTAATTCTTTGTAAAACATGTATCT
>NW_019951047.1:0-6754 GCF_002910315.2 Salvelinus sp. IW2-2015 | reverse complement strand
GTCACCGGCCTTCTAGCCATCGCCGATCCACTTTTCATTTTCCATTTGTTTTGTCTTTGTTTTACACACCTGGTTTCAATTCCCCAATTACATGTTCATTATTTAACCCTCTGTTTTCCCCATGGTTTTTGTGCGTGTTTGTTTTATGTATTTCGGTCCTTTTGTGTGGGCTTGGTATTACTACATGTATTTGGCAATTTTGAGTCAAGTTACTTTCATTACTCATCTCTGCTGTCCTGCGCCTGACTCCTCTGCACCAGCTACACCCAGACCTTTACATCGCCACATCAGCTGTAACATTAGTTCTAGATTGATTACTCTGATTCAGTTGACTCCGAGGCTATTATTTTGTTCCTCCACTGTTGTAAATCATTTGCTATAATAGAACACAAGTTCCTAATACATTGTTGTACACTTTTGGTTTCGGGACTTGCTTTGACTCTGTTATCAATATGTTTTATAAAGATTTTAATAGTTATATTATGATTAATCATAACACATCTAAAATATTTAATATTCACCGTAGTGTACGCTAGGGTTGCCCTATTTCAGCTTTCCTATTGCTTTTAGTCGTATAATTACTCTATATTAGCATTTTAAATAACCCTGAATTAAAAGCTATTTCAATATTTGGAGAAAAAAATAAAATATATATATATCTCAGTTAGCAGACTCATTATCAGACTCATTATCAAGTCATTCTCTTCTGCTTCTGGTCTGGACCTTAACTTAAATAAATGCCCCTGTGTATCTCAAACTACCAATCTATTGAGACTATTCCAGTGAAAGATAATGTGAAATATGAACGGGTGCACATGGAGAAAYACCATATTGTCTGTCAACATCTCAATTTCTCTCAGAGATTAAAGAAAACTAAATCCATCTGTAATAACTGGCTCCAGTGTGACCTCTCTATTATTGGAAGGGTTGTATTGTCCAAAGCAGAGGGTCTGTCACATTGTCTACCCTGCTCTATCCCTATCTGTAGCTGATCCAACCAGCAAGGATATCAACAAGACTTTCCTAGACTTCATATGGAAAAATAAACCCAAACTTAAGAAATCTGTAATGTCAAACCAAAGAGCTGATGCTGGGCTTGAAGTACTAGATTTATTYATATCAACAATARCTTTTAAAGTAAACTGGATAAAAAATATGTATGCTTAGCTCTGAATCTATATGGTACTTCAATCATTGTCATATTTTTAAGAAATTGGGTTGGTGCAACTATTCTCCAGCAAAATTACCCATCAAACTGTCAACATTTCCCCAACAAGCCCTTTTAGGTTACGTCAGTTCAATTTCGTGTCGTCCACACAAAACATTCTGTGGAACAACAAAGATAAATGTTGTTAAAAACAAGTCTTTATTCTTCCCTGACTGGTTGATTTTAATCAATTCGGGTTTTACTAGAGGGGTTGGTCTTGGTGCTGTTTGATTATTATTTTTTGATTAAGAACGTTGTGACATCAATTCAAGGGGCTTCTGGTATAGAATTGTTCTTATAACACTATACCATTTTATCCTTAATCACATTATTAAATACGATGGATTTTATTTCTAGGTGTATTTTGTCTTTAAGCAATAGCGTGTTTGGTCAGTGACTTGACAGTCAAGCTTATCTTGACTCGCTATTGTCAGTTTGTTGTTGGTTGGAGATGATCTGTGATTTGGTGTTATAGGATACCCTGGTATGTATCGTCGAGGGATTCTGCCGGCGTTAGAACTGCCGGTGCCGGTTTGCTGCCCTGTATGGATAATAATTTACAGTAATACTCTGCACTTTTTCTGGCCAGCGCGGAAAGACCTCTTTATCAGGTCAGAGAAGGATCTTCTGGATAGGAATTTCTTGTGGCGATAGTTCGGGCGCCATATTTTATTCTCTGTAACATTGATATTTGATAGATAATGTGTTTGTTGCTTCTGGTCGCCGGTCCTGGGACACTTTATGCGGCTCCTCGGTGTCACTGGTTTTTTGTTTTGGTCGGCTTTGCCTCCGGGGTTTTGTGTTTTGTTCTTGTTTGGGGCTTCGGCGCCAAGTCTGGCTTTGGGTGCTGGGGTGTTTCCTGTTTGTTCTACGTGTCCTTCGGTACCGTTTAAATTTGGTGTATAGTGTTAATACGCATACGTAGAAAGTAATTGTCACTGTTAAAGGGATTCTTTTTCACATAAATTATTTTTGACTTGTAGGATAATTGTCTTATGTATTATTTTCTTTTTGTCAGACTTGCTTGGATGTGTACTTTTAGATGGACACTATTTGCTCTTTGTCTTGGTTTGTGTGAGTATTTTAAGGGACTTTATGTTTGTATGTATAACTAGGCTTCATTTTTAATAAAGTTATATTGTGCGGCTGTGTTCAGCTCATAATGTGGTTGTGTTACCTAGTTCCGTGTGAGTATTGCATTATCGTTTTGTTTCGGGTTTCGGGGTTTTATAACTTTCGTTCGAATGTTGTTCAGCTAATGCAGTGTGCTTTAGGGGCAAATCAAGTTCTGCACAATTTCGTTATCGGACGTGGAGATTTTTTACAAATTTCTTATTAGACATTCCGGTTTTTCATCAACCTTCAAATCGAGCTCATGCTTATGTCCTCTTTCCCTTTGCTCTCTAGTTGGAACAATACAGAGCGTATTCTCGATCACTTATTAGATCTTGTTTATGTTCCGGCGTGGTTTGGGGCTACGTTTAATTCAGGCATTCTACTCTGTGGTGCGGAGCGTTGGACGAACATATCGTATTGGCAGTTTTCAGGGGATTTCTCTGTTGTGTGGGATTTTTCAGGGGTTATTTATTCTAGTTTTGTTTTTGTCGTTACGGTTTTTGTAGTCGTCGAAACAATACAGAAGGAATAATTGTTGGTTGGGGAATTGAGGGGTCTCGCATGTAATTACCTATTTGTGAGCACAACGGTCGGGGCAGCGACCCAGGCGCTGCTGCACGAGAATAATCTATAGGAACAGTGCGGGCTCTGCCCATTACAACTGGTGTGGGACGTCATCAACATGGATTGCTCGTCTTAATACATCGCTCAAATAATCAACAACTCAAACAACTGCAAACAAGATCCCCTAAAACACTCATAACAATTCCAAACAGCCACAAACAACCACAAACAACCAAACAACCTAAACAACCCCAACAGATTCCCCAACAACTCCAAACAGCCTCCCCCAAACACCGCAAGACACCGCCAAAACAACCCTCAAACAGTCATCCAAACAACTCCAAACAGACTCAAAAACTAAACCCCCAACAGATCCCAAACACTCTAAACAACCCCTAAACAACTCTCATAACAATCCAAACAGCCCTCCCAAAAACTCCACAACCCAAACAAAACTCAAACAACCCCAATACGTAGCATCCAATACAACTCAAACAACCCCAACACCTCCAAACAACTCCAAACACCCATAACAAGCCTCAACAGACCCAAAAAGCTGCCAAACAACTCCAAACAACCCCAAACAGCCTCACCCAAACAACTGCCAAACACACCGGTAACAACCCATAACAGCCTGCCCAACAACTCCCCAACGCCCAAACAATCCAAACAAACCCAACAGCCTCCCAAACAGCTCCAAACACCCAAAGCTCGCCAAAATCTCCAACAACCCCAAATCAGCCTCCGCCAAACAATCCAAACACAAGAAACATGTACCACGCCAAACAATCCCAAACAGCCTCCCCAAACAACTCCAAACAACCAGAACAATGTACCCTAACAACCCCAAAGCAATGACAAACAAGGTACACAAACAACTCGCAAACAACACAAACATTGTAACCAAACAACCCAAAACATATGAAAGACGGTACAGACCAAACAACCAGAAACAACCAGAAATATGTCACAAATCAACTCCAAACCATGTAATAAGGTCATTCCAGCTTGTTACAGATCAGCATGGTTGGGCTGTAGGTTTCGATCTGCTTGTTGTTCTGGGCAGCGAACCTCAAAGTCTTGTCACGGGTCTTGGGCGTCTCTTTGTGTTTTCAGGGGACTGGTGTTTCTCGGTATTTTTGGTGGTGCGTCATGTTTGGTAGTGTCGCGGCATCGCTAGTGGCTCCTACACTCACCTGTTTGTTCCCCCTTCTGGACCAGTAGCTATGAGATCCTCTGTGCTATCTTATGCTTCTTGGTGTCCCATTGTGTGTTATCGGGCTATATGGGCTCTACGTCCTGCTATGGGCTCTTGGTCCAACTAAGTGCCTCTGGTCCTCAGGGTTGTAGCTTGGGAGTGGCTCAGCGTAGGCCTTCGTCTCAATATTAAAGCTCTTTTGCGCTATGGGGCCTTTCTGCGGCCGTTGTGACTTACCTTAGTTCTTCGGGTGATTCGGACGCGGCTTAGCTAGTGTTAATGCTTAGTTTTCCTTGGTTCGCTTTGTTCTGGATGAGTTGTTTAGGGGATGTTTGTGGTTTTCGGTTGTGTGTGTACCTGTTATTGTGGTCGTGAATGGGTGGGTTGTTAGTTTGGCTTGGAGTGGGTTGGTGTTGAGTTGGTTCGGTTGCGGGTGTGGTTCTTTGGGATTTTGGTGGATGTCTGGTTGTGATGCTTGTTGGTTTTGGCGTTTGTTGGACGTCTAGGTTGGTTGGTTGGGGTTTCGTTGGGTTTGTGGTTCTGGTTGGCGGCTCCTGTGTGGCGCTTTTTGTTCGGCGTATCAGTTTTCTAGCGGACCCCGTCGTGGAGGGCTGGTGGTGAGGATTCTACCTACTACAGTTTGCTGTTGAGTTAATATGGGGATGACTTAAAGTTATTAAGACATTTTCAGTTTTTATGGTTGTCGCTTCACGATCTTCCCAAGGTTCACGTGTGCTGCGTGTCATTACATGGGTGGCGTAGTCGAGCGTTATTAGTGTTCAGGTCTTTGGACGAGTGGGATTTTTCACTCGGTGCAGCTGGGTCATCTGGAATGAGCTCTAGTCGCGCTGGGTGGTTAAAGGGGCGTGCTGCCGGCCGGATGATTTCTTATTGGCCGTTTGCTCACGTCGTCTGGCTCCTGGATTTTGTGGTTTGGTGGTCTGTGGTCATTTGCTAGAACTTTATCAGTCCAGTGGTTTTTGTCTGATGTCTGTGCGAAGCAGCTATTCCGGGGGGTGGATTCTGGGGTTCCTGCAGTAGGGTCGTTTGTTAGGTGAGGTGACTATGTATAAATGCTTGTGTGTGAATACCATTTCGCAGCTCTGTCTCTTGTGTGTGTGACTGTGCAGTGTGTTCCTAGAGACTACCTCATGTACTTTTGTGGCGTTTCTGCTCTTTTCCTACACCTACGTGGGGTTCTCCGTTGCCGTTGTCGTTGGCTTGCAACAGTTGCTACTTGATCAATGGCTGAGTGGTTTCGTTCTGGGTTCGTTACTGTGCTGGTAGGATTCAGCGAGACTGGCACTGTTCTTGTTATACTCAGTATATGGCATTTTTGAACTCTTTGTCGCCCGAGCGCTCAGTGTGATCTAGTGTTAGACAAATTTGGCATTGATGGGCACACTCTATATGATAGGGACTTTGCATTTCTACTTATTTTCTGTTTTAATTTTGGGTCTTGGTTTTTTCGATCGCCCTTGGAGGCATGGCTGATGGTAGGTGTGGGGCTGAGGGCAGCCATGGTATAGTGGTCGGGTCAGGTGGACCCGTATACGATTGGCTCGTATTGTGGTAAACATAGAGTGTGCATCCTTATCGTTTTACTTGGGCCGCTCGCTATATTCATCGTTGGTAAGGCCGTTGTTCAGTTTATTATATTTTATGCGTGCGTAAGGTTCATGTTATGGCGCGCGAGGCTGGCTGTAATCCGAGGGGCGCGACTCCTCGTTGTTCGTCGGAATTAGATATTAGTAGCAGTTCCTCTAGCCTCTGTTTGGATGGCATTGGGGTGTGGTTTATATATTGTTCTGGCCGGTCTTGACAACTTATGCCCTCGATCTCTCTTGGGCTTTTGCTAACTTGGCCCTGTTCTTATATGGCCTATTTATTTATGATCATCTTCTGGTGGGGGCAGTGTATTATATTATCATTTCCATGTTGCAACACTTGTTGCTTGAGGCACAAGTCGGTGTCTCTCGTTACCTGACAAAGGTTGATTATTTAACTACGATCGGACTTTTGTTGTGTTTTTCAAATTCTTTTTATTGCCGGTTTTTTGTTGCGGGCGGTTGTTGGGTTTTTCGTTTTTTGGGGGTTTATAAGTCTATATCGCATAATTAAGTCCACAGTGCCCGATAATGGGAGTTTACAATACGTATCTATCATATTGGCTGATATTTATGGTTATTCGCATGGGGGCGATTATAGTAAATGACAGTAGCACGGCCCTGTGTGTTTCGGCGGTCGCTTTGTTGTGTGTTGGTTGTGTTGTGCTGGGTGTGTGTGTGGTGTTTGTGTTTTCTGTGCGCTGGGGTGTTTTGTGTGTGTGTGTTGCTTTTTTTTGGGCTTTGGCTTGCTGTCGGGCTTTTTTGTTCGGCTGGCGTTGGGGCTGGCGTCTGGGCCTGCTTTGTTGGTTTGATTGGGGGTCGTGGCGTTGGGCGCTTTGTGGTGCTTGGTTCATGTTCGGGGTCTGGGTGGGTCTGTTGCTCCGGTCTAGTGGTGTGGGGTGTCCTTGGCGGGTGGGGCGGCGTTGAATCTTTGCCGTGGTTGGTGTCGGGGTTCTCGCGGGCACGTGTATGCTCCGTCTTGGCAATGTTTTGTGGTGCGGGGTTGGGTAGTCTGTCCTTGTGCTTTGCTCTTGTGCGACTTGTTTATTTCTCTTCTCTTCG
>NW_019951046.1:0-6756 GCF_002910315.2 Salvelinus sp. IW2-2015 | reverse complement strand
CCATCCTATATAGTATACTATAGTCCCCTTATTCCACACATCCATATAGTATATATAGTCCCCTTATCCACACCCATTATAATTGTCTTATTCCACCATATAGTTATTACCCCTTATTCACACCCATCTAGTAATATACCCTATTCACATATAGCTAAACCCCTATTCAACCATAATAATATTAGTCCCTATTAACCATAGATGGAGTATATATAGTCCCCTTATTCCACACTCAATATAGTATATATAGATCCCTAGTTCCACAACCCATATAGTTAATATAGTCCCTTATTCCACACACCATTAGATATAGCCTATTCACACCTCTAGTTATAAGCCCCCTTATTCCACACCCCATAGATGATATAGTTCCCCCTATTCCGCCACACCCATACAAGTATATATATGTCCCCTTATTCCACACCCAATCATGTATAGTAATAGTCCCCTTATTCCACACCCATTATAGAATTATTAATGTTCCCTATTCACACCCTCCATATAATGTCCATATAGACTCTATAAGTCCCTTATTTCCAACCCATAAGTATATATAGTCCCCTTATTTCCACACCATATACGATATAATATAGTCGCCCTTATCCAACACCCATCATAGTATATATAGTCCCCTTATTCCACACTCCCATATAGGATATATAGTCCCCTTATTCCAACCTCATAAAGTCTATATAGTAAGTCCTCATTATTACACACCCATTATAGTATATATATAGTCCCCTTATTCCCACACGCGACTTCCCAGTAATAGGTCTTCTTTCTAATGTCTTCCCCTGTAGTTGCCCGACATCCCGCCGCATTAGCTTACATACTAGTTCCCTCTGCTTTAGTCCTCTCACTCTTCTCCAGTTGGCTCCCAGTGGAGAGTTCTATCGTCATGTCCCCTTAGGTCCACTTATGCCCATATACCGGTAGTATATACCCGTCCATATATTCCACATTCCCATATAGTATATGTATATCCCCTCCTTATTCCATCCATTGCCCCAATAGTATATTCACTGTAGTCCTTGCCTGCTATCGGTGCGCAACTCTTCCTCACCTATTCTACGTATAACTTTAGGTGTTCAGGGTCTCCTCCAACCGGGGACTCCTATTACCTAATCATGACCTCATATGGGTCGTGGATACACGATGGTACTAAAAATAGTATATATAGTCCCCTTATTCCACACCATATAGTATTATATAAGGTATGTCCCCTTCCATTCCACACCCATGGTATGGTATGCTCCCTATTATTACGTCTCCCTTTATGTCCACACTCATTTCTGATTACGCTTTATATACGTAGGATTCTTGTTGTGCTCGGCCTCTTGTCTTCCTTGCGCTGGTAGTGTCCTTCCACAACGGCGGCTGTCTTATGGGCAAGGGTTAGGTTAGGCCTCCTGGAGGCTACTTACTCTTCCACGGGGGTCGTGCGCGATCCCGTTGAGGTTACTCACACATCCATATAGTATTAATCTATGGTATTCCCTCTATTTCGTCTCAGGCACCCACATTCATTAGTATTACTCTAATATGTGGCTCCGTGGGACCGTTAAGGGGCTCTACTCATACATTCACCCACTACACTGCCGTGTTGTGGAATACGAGGGCCTCTTTTACTCTAAGTATATTGAGGTGTGCCTCATAGGGGTTTACTACCTACTTCATATTATTGGTGTGTCCGAGACACAACCATGGGGAACATTAGTATATAATTAAATAGTCCTCCAACTTTAATTTGGGTGCCACACCTCTAGTGAAATTAAAGAGGTGAACGATAACTATCAAGTCCCCTTTATTACCACATCGCATATAGTATATATCATAGTTCTCCAATGGCGTTTTGAATTTTGGCCCACACACCCTTCCATTCATATATTGATATATATAGTCCCCTTATTCCACCCCATATCGTATATACTATAGCTGGTTGCTCCCTTATGGCCACTACAGACGCGCATACCTCTCATCATTATAGTCATTATAATGGAGGTATATAGTGCCTGCTTTGGATTCACACATCCACCGGCATGCTCGGGTATACAATTATTAATATCGTCCCCTAATTATTCCCACACCCTCACAATGCGGTGTGACTAAACCGGGACGACAACTACCCTATTATATGACAACCTACGGTGAAAACATGTTTTTCAGAAATTGTAGCGGAAGTATATTATAGGGACTTAATGTAACTGGCAGTATGACTATCTATTATCTATATCTTTTCTTAAATGAAACTGAGGATATATATGCAGATTTTACTATCAGTATTCACACCCCTGAGTCCATATTTTGTAGAAAGCAACCCTTGGAAACGATTACAGATTAGTCTTACGCTATGCCGTACAAAAAGAGTTGAATACTTATTGATATTGATCTAATATATTATTTGACTCAAGACATTTCGCTTTACACTTTGATTTAGATTTGATTTGGATCTCTTTTAGTCCCCCATTTGGACTACTCTTCCAAGAGCGCTTAAACATTAAAATACAATTTATAATACGAAACATTTTTCCACATTAACACACTATTACAAAGTACATAATATACTACACAAATGACCAATAAATACTCACATCTAAAAATATAGATTCTTCATCTACTAATAGTCCGACACACCACATTTTCTATGTATTATTATTTAAATCGTTTAATAAAATAATTTTTAATTTATCAATTGAATAGGTTTCTGGTTTGCTCCCAGTTAATTTATTCAATTTCTTTATTGATATTATGAAGAAAAAACTCCATCCTTTTTATAAAATTCAGGCTGTAATACAACAACATGTTGGGAAAATGTGTGAATCTTTCTGAAAGCAATTCAACCATATATCAACTATAGACTGGTCTACAAGTCACCATATATCACTATACCAGACTGGTCTACAAGTCACCATATATCACTATAGACTGGTCTACAAGTCACCATATATCACTATAGACTGTGTTTACAAGTCACATATATCACTATAGACTGGTATTACAAGGTGCCACCATATATCACTATAGACTGGTCTACAAGTCACCATATATCACTAAAGACTGGTCTCAAGTCACCATAATCACTATAGACTGGTCTACAAGTCACATACATCACTATAGACTGGTCACAAGTCCCATAATCACTTAGACTGGTCTACAAGTCACCATATATCACTATAGACTGGTCTAAACAAGTCACCAATATATCACTATAGAGACTGGTCTACAATAGTCATCATATATCACCATAGACTGGTCTACAAGTCAGCCATATATCACTATAGACTGGTCTACAAGTCACCATATACAACTATAGACTGGTCTACAAGTCACCATACTATCACTATAGACACGTCTACAAGTCACCATATATCACTATAGACTGTCTACAAGTCACCATGTATCACTATCTGACTGGTCTACAAGTCACCATATATCACTATAGACTGGTCTACAAGTCACCATATATCACTATAGACTGGTCTACAAGTCCTACCATATATCACCATAGACTGGTCTACAAGTCACCATATATCACTATAGACTGGTCTACAAGTCACCAAATGTATCACTAATAGACTGGTCTACAATTCACCAAATATCACTATAGACTGGTCTACAGTCACCATATATCACTATAGACTGGTCTAAAAGTTCACCATATATCACTATAGACTGGTCTACAAGTCACCATGTATCACTATAGACTGGTCTACAAGTCACATATATTCACTATAGACTGGTCTACAAAGTCACCATTATATCAGTATTAGACTGGTCTACAGTACCATATATCACTATATACTGGTCTCAAGTACCATATAATACTATAGTGTGGAATAAGGGGACTATATATACTATATGGGTGTGGAATAAGGGGACTATATATACTATATGGATGTGGAATAAGTCAATAGTTTCTGAATGAGAAGAAGGAGATTACGTTGATGTCCAAGGGGAGAGAGGAATACAGTTTCATTGATCGATCAGGAACAACCAGTGAGATGGTTTTGTAAACAAACTAGGTTACCCAGACTGAGCTACAGAAACCTGTTATCAGGTACAGTAGGTGTCTACCTACCTGATAACAGGTTTCTGTATAACAAATTATCACATCAACATCCTAAACTCCAGTGAGTACAAACCAAAGGCTAGACAAGCATCGTCTTTGCCACGTCATGCATAGCATAACCTTTCCTAAATAGGCATCTTCTATTTATTCCTGCATTGTAGCCAAGCAACGTTGCGTTAATGCGGTTCATCCAATCCGATCTGGAGAGCTTTATATTCCAGAATCACTGCGAATTGACTGAAGAAAATCCTGAACAAGTACCGGGTGCGAGGTGGCTGCGACATTCATATAAAATAATAACGCGTACGGTTTCATGTTGACGCTCACGTCACAACAAACCGTTATACATKATTTTAGCTCTGGTCCATGGTGTTATGTCTGCTCCTCTGCCTAGTTAGTGGAGGAACGTGAACTAACGCCCTGGACCAGAGCTAGCATCCTTTCAGCGTCGTTAGGGAGGTCAGGTGGTCTCGTAGTCATTCGTGAGCAGTGAGGGGCGGGAAAAAACAAAACAACACTAGAGGCTCATTTTCATAATCAATAAATAAAATAAATTCACCACAATGTTAGTTATTTGAAGCATATTGTCTCGAGCAGTAGTCTACTAGTGACTTGATATGCCAGCCGAGGTAAACATTGGCATCGTTTATTATGGGTACGAGAAATACAAGGCTGTAGTGTTCCCCCTTGGCCACTAGATGTCGCTACGGAACTATCAGACATTCCAATGTGGGACCATAGAGAATCCTATTCAATTACATTTGAGTCATTTAGCAGACGCTCATATCCAGTGCGACTAGGCTTAAGTGCCTTGCTCAAAGGCACATCAACAMATTTTTTTCACCTAGTCTGCTTGGGGATTTGAACCAGTAGCTTTTCGGTTACTGGCCCAACGCTCTTAACTGCTAGGCTAGCTGCCGGCCAATTAGTATTCCAATTACTAATTCTCTGAGCCAGACAGACATGTTTCCCCATCTCGCGGGTGAGTTGACTTCTGTTTAGAATCCAAGAATCGTTCAAGATTTTGACCATGTGATGCGCTGTCACGTTTCACGAGTGTAGTTTTAAGCAAATCGAATACAAGTAAGCAGTTGACATCATATGGAAATCTAAAGTGTGAAGTTTAATAGTGAAATAAATGTCTGAATGTCTCAGATGGAAGGAGAGAGAGAGAGAGACAGAGAGAGAGACAGAGAGGAGAGAGACAGAGAGAGAGCAGAAGAGAGAGACAGAGAGACAGAGAGAGAGAGACAGAGAGAGAGACAGAGAGAGAGAGAGAGGAGAGAGAGAGAGAGAAGAGGACAGAGAGAGAGAGAGAGACAGAGACCAGAGAGACAGAGACAGACAGAGAGACAGAAAGAGACAGAGAGACAGAGAGACAGAGAGACAGAGAGACAGAGAGACAGAGAGAAGGATATGAGTAGAGGAGGAAGCGGTGTGGATAGGAACACTGACTACATCTAGTCAACAACTTAGTAAAGAGATTTACTCCAGATTGTTCTCTGGTTTAGTGCTCTGTTTACCGCTCTACAGAGACACAGTATAAAGTTATGGGAGGGAGACAGGGAGAGCGAGAGAGAGAGAGTCGGTAAAGAGAGAGAGCAATGGAGAGAGTGAGAGAGGGAGGGAGCAACGGACACAGGGAGAGGGGAGAAAAGGAGAGAGAGATAAGGAAGGGAAGAGATTACACTTTTACCATCTGTTCTGATCATAAGGGATTTTCCCCCTGGAGTAGTGGAAAGTGGGTTTGGTAAAAACACATTGGAGATAACATAGACACATTGAGTAGAGTACCGTGAACTCTTCTCAATACGATACCTATTAGTATCTTACCTGGTCAAGATAGAAAGACAGCCACCAACACATTGAGTAGAGTCCGTAACTCTTCTAATAGATACCTTATAGTTACTTGTGTAATATAGAAAGACACCACCAACACATTGAGTAGAGTACCGTAACTCTCCTAAAGATAGAAAGACATCACCAACACATTGAGTAGATAGTACCGTAACTCTTCCTAATAGATAGAAAGACATCACCCATAGATAGAAAGACATCACCAACACATTGAGTAGGAGTACCGTAACTCTTCTAATAGGACCACCTTATATCTCCTCTCAGTTGTCAATGATAGAAAGATACACCAAAACATGAGAGAGTACCGTAACTCTTCTAATAGATAGAAAGACACCACCAACACATTGAGTAGAGTACCGTAACTCTTCCTAATAGATAGAAAGACATCACAAACACATTGAGTAGAGTACCTAACTTCTCCTAATAGATAGAAAGACATCACCAATAGATAGAAAGTACATCACCAACACATTGAGTAGAGTACCGTAACTCTTCTAATAGATAGAAAGACATCACCAACACATTGAGTAGAGCACCGTAACTCTTCTAATAGATAGAAAGACATCACCAACACATTGAGTAGAGTACCGTAACTCTTCTAATAGATAGAAGAAACCACACAAACATTGAAGTAGAGTACCGTAACCTCCTAATAGATAGAACACCACCAACACATTGAGTAGAGTACGTAACTCTTCTAATAGATAGAAAGACATCACCAATAGATAGAAAGACATCACCAACACATGAGTAGCAGTACCGTAACTCTTCTTAATAGATAGAAGACATCACCAACACATTGAGTAGAGCTACGTACTCTCTCTTTTTTT
>NW_019951045.1:6610-6759 GCF_002910315.2 Salvelinus sp. IW2-2015 | reverse complement strand
ATATATCATACTGTACCTACAAATATATCATACTGTACCTACAAATATATCATACTGTACCTACAAATATATCATACTGTCCCTTCAAATACATCATACCGTACCTCAGATATATCATACTGTACTTACAAATATATCATACTGTACCT
>NW_019951045.1:0-2188 GCF_002910315.2 Salvelinus sp. IW2-2015 | reverse complement strand
TCTCCCCTGGCTGCCTGACCTCAACTCCATCACAGACTGGTCTTCCCTGGGTGCTGACCTCAGCTCCATCACAGACTGGTCTTCCCTGGCTGCCTGACCTCAATCTCCATCACAGACTGGTCTTCCTGGCTGCCTGACCTCAGCTCAATCACAGACTGGTCTTCCCTGGCTGCCTGACCTCAGCTCATCACAGACTGGTCTCCCTGGCGTGCCTGACCTCAGCTCCATCACAGACTGCTCTTCCCTGGCTGCCTGACTCTCAGCTCCATCACAGACTGGTCTCCCCTGGCTGCCTGACCTCAGCTCCATCACAGACTGGTCTCTCCCTGGCTGCCTGACCTGCAGCTCCATCACAGACTGGTCTTCCCTGGCTTGCCTGACCTCAGCTCCATCACAGACTGGTCTTCCCTGGCTGCCTGACTCAGCTCCATCACAGACTGGTCTTCCCTGGCTGCCTGACCTCAGCTCCATCACAGACTGGTCTCCCTGGCTGCTGACCTCAGCTCCATCACAGACTGGTCTTCCCTGGCTGCCTGACCTCAGCTCATCACAGACTGGTCTTCCTGGCTGCCTGACCTCAGCTCCATCAGACTGGTCCCTGGCTGCCTGACCCAGTCCATCACAGACTGGTCTTCCTGGCTGCCTGACCTCAGCTCCATCACAGACTGTCTCCCTGGTGCCTGACTCACTCCATCAGCAGACTGGTCTTCCCTGGCTGCCTGACCTCAGCTCCATCACAGACTGGTCTCCCTGGCTGCCTGACCTCACTCCATCACAGACTGGTCTTCCCTGGCTGCCTGACCTCAGCTCCATCACAGACTGTCTTCCCTGGCTGCCTGACCTCAGCCCATCACAGACTGGTCTTCCCTGGCTGCCTGACCTCAGCTCCATCACAGACTGGTCTTCCCTAGTCTGCCTGACCCAGCTCCATCACAGACTGGTCTCCCCTGCGCCTGACCTCAGCTCCTCACAGACTGAGTCGTTCCCTGGCGCTGACCTCAGCTCATCACAGAACTGGTCTTCCTGCTGCCTGACCTCAGCTTCCATCACAGAACTGCTTCCCTGGTTGGCCTGACCTGCTGGAGGTCCTTTTTCACCATTCTGAATCTGCTCAGAATGAGGCAATGACAAGACCAGTCTGTGATGGAGCTGAGGTCAGGCAGCCAGGGAAGACCAGTCTGTGATGGAGCTGAGGTCAGGCAGCCAGGGAAGACCAGTCTGTGACGTCACTGAGGTGAACTTTTGCAGATGCAACACTTTATTCTCTCTGTGGAGCAAACACTGGACAAGCAAGAAGCTTCAAAGATTTAAAGAATTTTAAAGCATTCTGACAAACCTCTAAAGTGGATTTCCAAACTGTATCAAGGGTTGATAGAGGCTTTTTCCCGATGACAAGAAACATGTAAAACAGAAAGGTGAAGAAGACCTGGGAAACACTACTGATGATGATGAATAGATACAAATATGTTTGAATGCCCAGCTTAAGACCATTCATAGAACGTGATATATGCCAGTGAAACTGAATATCATGCACTCAACAATGTAATTCCTCTACTGGAGATGTAAAACACCAACAGAGGACATATTTCAATATTTTATGGCCTTGTGAAGGCTGGCTTTTATCTTAGCATGTCTACATATTCTCCCTTCGCCCAATTTTTGGTTTGCTTGGAAATGTTGATACTGGACAATGTTATCAGAATAAACTGTGTAACTTAGCATTTATAGTGGATAATAAATGCATTGCCATTAATTGTAAGTTTGGTTATCCTCCCACAATGCCACAATGGTTGGCAGTAATGTCAAATTATGTATCACAAGATGTGATTTATTCCAAGATTAAAGGTATACTGTGCAACTTTCATAAGGTCTGTATGCCTTATATGGAATACTGTATGACAAAAGGAGTTTGTATTGAAAACATGTCCACGCCAGGAGAGATACCTATTTAGGCAATCCCTAGCTGCTGGGCTGCTCAGTCCTGGCTCTGAGGGTCTGCTGTACTGTTGACACTCTGGCCTTGGCATAACACACCTGAAACCAATAATGAATGTTTCACTAAGATCCTAAAGCCGAGTGGGGTGTGTTGGGTTGGGGGCGCTGCAGGGCGGGGGACCCCTGGCAGAGTGGGGTGTGTTGGGTTGGGGCACTGCAGGGCGTGGGACCTCTGGCAGAGTGGGGTGTGTTG
>NW_019951044.1:5742-6763 GCF_002910315.2 Salvelinus sp. IW2-2015 | reverse complement strand
ATCAGAACCCTTGAGGCTTTATGTTTCATGTTTTGTGTGGAACCCAGGAAGAGTAGCTTCTGCTTTTGCAACAGCTAATGGAGATCCTAATAAAAATACAAAAATATATAATCACAGAGCACGTATATTTATGTGATAATGCCCGAGAAGCCGGTGTTTGGAGGATATATTGGCACGGGTGTTAGGCTCAAGACAAAACCGTGCCAAAATATCCTCCAACACACAAATCTAAATGTTCCATTGCCATACTGGCTATCAATGTTCTTATACCTTGCTTTCTAGCTAGCCAACTACGACTAACTTACAGTCACGTCAGAAAGTGCCGCCAGAATAACAGGAAAGTAGCTGCCTTTGCATTTGTTTAAGCTGTTTTCTAGTGACATGTATTTGGATACATCCATAACAATGAGCTAATTAGGTGCGGTTTCACCTGGCATAGAAAATGTGCTCTTTCGTTTTTCGTTAGGACACTGTTGTTCATAGGAGCTAACCAACAACACATCTAACACAATCACTTCAAACTGAAGCTGGAAAGACTGAAAACTAGCTACACTTCGGTTTGTTTTACCTTTTTTAAATTTACATTTATTTGTATACTGTACATCCATAAAAATGATGCCAGCTGATTCATGACTTTGACTGCCTGCCTGTCTGTTTCGTCCCGACTATCGACACGTTCATTATTCCCTGGCCCAGGGGGAAATGTCTCGGAAGTCCGGTAGGAGTAAAAAAAAAAGAATACAAGCCCATATTTCCCTCCCCTGCTATTGTGTTTGAGACCCTCTGTCATGTGACCCCTGTGAACCTGGACAAGGAGAGGTCAGAGGTCTCGGTGAGCGATTCCACTCTTTTCTAAATATGGACGTAGTCTGCATTCCTGACGGTGTTGCCTGACAAAACGTGCATCATGCACTGTACAGTACAATACAGAACTCCCACACTGATGGCAATATTGATCAGTGTTTACACTCAAATCATACCAAGTAGATGGCCCTTCTATGATGACATTGAACGTTAATTA
>NW_019951044.1:0-377 GCF_002910315.2 Salvelinus sp. IW2-2015 | reverse complement strand
TAAAAGGTGTATTAGATTGCAAGTAATCCTCAGGAGATTGAGGATAAAAATACAGGTCTGGGGGATGAGGAACATGAAGCATAAACATGCTTGGCATGAAGTACACATTTTCCACATTTTCCAGCTGCACAGAATGCACAAATGCAAATCAGCAGAACAAGCARGGGGGCCAATAATGGGACTAAATTGGAAAACAACTTAAATCCCAAATMTCCTAGTTTATCTTTCAACCACCCAAATGGGAACCAGGAGTGTTCTCCTGTGGGGGTGTAGGGGTCAGCCAACTGTGTTAATTCTTTCAATATCTATGTCATATTATCAGAGGAGTCAGGGAGAAGCATAACACATTCAGTTGGGGAAATATAATTTAGGGCCCT
>NW_019951043.1:1086-6767 GCF_002910315.2 Salvelinus sp. IW2-2015 | reverse complement strand
TATATACCAGACAAGGTGAATATGGGATTCATAAGGTGATGCACCAATTTGGTAATGTCGTCTCCTGGATAAGAGAGCGTCTGCTAAATGAACTTAAATGTAATGTAATATAGACAGACAAGGTGAATATACGACAGACAAGGGTGAATATAGACAGACAAGGTGAATATAAAGACAGACAAGGTTGAATATAGACCAGAAACAAGATGAACCCTCCTGGTGTAGTGAAACAATGTCAGGAATGTTTCCCTTTTCAGAGGAAACACACAGGACTGGTTTTATGCCACATAGTTGAAACGGAGGAATCCAATAATTGTGTGGTGTCAGAATCTAATTTTAGACATTTTCAAGAAGAAACAACAGAGACAAGTTAACAGGTGCTTGCTTGGGAGGGGAGGGCAGTGCACAGTGGTCAGTGCCCTTTGGGTTGTCTCCACAAACATGAATGGCACTATGTTCCTCATGGTGTGGGAGAGGTCCTGCTGAGAGTCACAATTCTGTCTGAGACCTACTTTGCCCACAGCATCCAGAAGAAGACAGCTCTGGTAACCACACCACAGAACAAGTTAGTGCGCTCTTAGCTGTCTGTAACCACAATCGCAAACATGTCTGTAACCCACAGCAAACATGTCCTGTAACCGACACCAGCCGCAAACATGTCCTTTGTTAACCACACAACCTATGTCTAGTAACCACCTCGAGTCAAGACATGATCTGTACCACACACAAAATGTCTGTAACCACAACTCACAAACAAATGTCTTGTAACCACACACAAACATGTCTGTACAACACATGCGCAACACTATGAGATGTCCTGTAAAAGACCAACACAACAAAATGTCTGTAACCACACACAAACATGCTCTGTAACCACACACAAACATGTCTTGTAACGCACACACAAAGGCTAACAACACAAATGGGTCTCGTAACCACACAAAACAGTCTGTAACACACATCAAACATGTCTGTAAACCACACACCACAGCATTGCTGTAACCACACACAAACATGGTCCTTAAACACCACTCCATAACACTCGAAACCAGCTCATTCCACTAGGGCTCGTTTAAACCCAGCAGAACGCGCATGTGTGTTAACGCAACACAATGTCTGTAACCACACACAAACATGTCTGGTAAACACACACAAAACATGTCTGTAACCACACCTCACATGGCTCGCAGCAAATGCTAACCACAACATGTCTTAACCACACACAAACATGTCTGTAACCACCAAAAACAGCGACCAACACACACTGTCTGTAACACGACACACAGTCGTACTAACCGACAAACAATGTCTGTAACCACACACAAACATGTCTGTAACCACACACAAAGCATGTCTGTAACCAACGGCAAACATATGTTTTATAAATAAGCAATCATGACCAGTGTATCGTTTGCGACGAGCATGTCGTCAGAGATGACCAGTTTTACAGAGGGAGTATAGAGTGCAAGTGACGTGTCCTAAGTGAGGACAAATCCTATACATTAGCTCTTGTCAGCTGATATTCTCCATGTCATTCGTCTTCTCTTGTATCCTCTCTATCTCTGTCTTCCTCCAGCTCTTTTTCTTCTTTAGTTTGTATTTCCATAGTGACGCTAGCCATCGGAATAAAAAACCTAGTTGGGAATGTGGAGAGTGTGAGTGTGACTTGAATCGTTTCTCCCACTATCGCTGAGGTCTCATAGGCTCTGGTGTTGGTTACTCTCTAAATCGTGTCCCAGGGCAGACAGAGACGAGACATATGAGATGAAACGCGACAGCAGAGAGACGAGAAGACGAGAGGCGACAAGGACACGGGCACTAGAACAGCTCTGCAGTTACCGGTCTCACCCTACTGGAATTCCGAAGTCAAATTGTCTACTGTTTTGCTGATGATCTGGTGCTTCTGTCACCAAACCAAGGAGGGCCTACAGCAGCACCTAGATCTTCCTGCACAGATTCCTGTCAGACCTGGGCCCTGGACAGTAAAATCACAGTAAGACAAAATTATGGTGTTCCAAAAAGGTCCAGTCACCAGGAACCACAAATTCCATCTAGACACCGTTGCCTAGAGCACACAAAAAAACTATACATACTCGGCCTAAACATCTCAGCCACCACAGGTAACTTCCCACAAACTGGTGAACGATCTGAGAGACAAGGCAAGAAGGGCATTCTATGCCATCAAAGGAACATAAATTTTCAACATACCAATTAGGATCTGGCTAAAAATACTTGAATTCAGTTCATAGAGCCCATTGCCCTTTATGGTTGTGAGGTCTGGGGTCCGCTCACCAACCCAAGATTTCACAAAATGGGGCAAACACCAAAATTGAGACTCTGCATGCAGAATTCTGCAAAAATAATCCTCCGTGTACAACGCATAGAACACAAATAAAGTGCATGCAGAGCAGAATTAGGCCGATACCCACTAATATCAAAATCAGAAAAGAGCCGTTAAATTCTACAAACCACTAAAAGGGAAGCGATTCCCAACCTTCCATAACAAAGCCATCACCTACAGAGAGATGAACCTGGAGAAGAGTCCCCTAAGCAGACTGGCTCCTAGGGCTCTGTTCACAAACACAAAACACACCCACAAAGCCCCAGGACAAACACGCCACAATTTAGAACCCAACAAATCATGAGAAAAGACAAACAAGATAATTACTTGACACATTGGAAAGAATTAAACAAAAAAACAGAGCAAACTAGAATGCTATTTTGGCCCTAAACAGAGAGTAACAGTGGCAGCAATACCTCGACCACTGTGACTACACCAAACTTAAGGAAAGCTTTGACTAATGTACAGCGCCAGTGAGCATAGGCCTTGCTATGAGAAAGAGGCCGCCTGTAGGCAGACATGGGCTCTCAAGAGGAAGGACAGGTATGTGCACACGTTGCCCACAAAAATTGAGGTGGGAAAACCGAGCTGCACTTCCTAACCTCAACCTGCCCAAATGTTAATGACCATATTAGAGACACATATTTCCCTCAGATCACATCAGATCCACAAGAATTTCGAAAACAAATCCAATTTTGATAAACTTCCCCATATCTACTGGTGAATTCCACAGTGTGCCATCACAGCAGCAAGAATTTGTGACCTGTTGCCAAAGAAAGGGCAAACAGTGAAAACAATACACCATTGTGTAAATACAACCATATTATATGCTTAACTTATTCATTAACTTGTGTGCCTTTAACCAGTTTGACACTTGTTACACACTGTAATATATTTAATATGACACTCGTAATGTCCTTTTATTGTTTTGAACTCTTGTAATGTGTATATGTTGTACTGTTAATTCGTTTTTTTGTTTCACTTTTGTTGTATTGTCTACACCTCATTTCCTTTGGCAATGTAACACATGTTTTCCCATGCAATAAAGCCCGACTTGAATTTGAATTGACATTGAGAGGCTGTGTTGTGCGCGTGTGATGTGTGTGTGTGTGTGTGTGTGTGATGTGGTGTGTGTGTGTCGTGGGAGTGGTGTGTGTGTGTGTAGTTGTGTGTGTGTGTGTGTGTGTGTGTGTGTGTGTGTGGTGTGTGTGTGTGTGATGTGGTGTTGTGTGTGTGTGTGTGTGTGTGTAATATAATGATATAATAACGCCATGTAACCGACCAGTCCGTAGCTCCACAATTATATAACCACATGTCATCCCTCTTTTTCTCCCGGCATGACTAATATAGTGGCGGACTACTTTCTCCCGGCATGACTAATACAGTGGCGGACTACTTTCTCCCAGCATGACTAATATAGTGGCGGACTACTTTCTCCCAGCATGACTAATATAGTGGCGGACTACTTTCTCCCAGCATGACTAATACAGTGGCGGACTACTTTCTCCCAGCATGACTAATACAGTGGCGGACTACTTTCTCCCGGCATGACTAATACAGTGCCGGACTACTTTCTCCCAGCATGACTAATATAGTGGCGGACTACTTTCTCCCAGCATGACTAATATAGTGGCGGACTACTTTCTCCTTTTCTTCTTCTTGTTTATTGCATTTTTTGGGGACAATCCCTCTCCCCACTCCCCCTCTGTTCTGCTCTCAGCCAAAGCCAAACAAAACACAACACTGAAAACAGAGAGAAAGGAAAGGAGATAAGGAGAGGAAGGAAAGGAAATTAGGAGAGGAAAGAAAGGAGATGAGGAGAGGAAAGAAAGGAGATGAGGAGAGGAAGGAAAGGAAATGAGGAGAGGAAAGAAAGGAGATGAGGAGAGGAAGGAAAGGAAACGAGGAGAAGAAGGAAAGGAGGTGAGGAGATGAAGGAAAGGAAACGAGGAGAGGCATCAAAGGAGATGATGAGAGGAAGGAAAGGAGATAAGGAGAGGAAGGAAAMAAGGAAATGAGATGAGGAGAGGAAGGAAAGCGAACAGGAAGGGAAGCCAGTATTGTCACCTTTTGATTCCCAGAATTTGCATGGAAAGACGATTCTCTTCCTCAATAGTGTGCAATCAATTCTACTAGATGGAAAGCCGAAATTACTATGGCATCCTGACATTCAAAGAGTACAACATTTTTGAAATTTCATATACTATAAAACACTCTATTTTTGCATGCCTACTATTTAGAATGGCGAATGGCCAACATATTTCTCCTCTTTGACTGTCTGTGCTTTGGCTGAATCTCAATAACTAGACAAAGGCTGGGTTTTAAAGACCAGTGTCCCCTCCCCTCTCTCTCTCTCTCTCTTCCCTCTCTCACTTTCCTCTCTCTTCCCTCTCTCCACTCTCTCTCTCTCTCCCCTCTCCTCCTACTCTCTCTCTCTCTTTCCTCCCTCTCTCTTCCCTCTCTCTTCTTTCCTCTCTCTCTCCCCATCTCTCTCTCCTACTCTCTCTCTCGTCTCCCCCTCTCTCTCTCTCTCTCTCTCTCCTCCTCTCCTCTCCTTCTCTCTCTCTCTCTCTCCCCTCTCTCCCCCTCTGTCTCTGTCTCTCTCTCTCTCTCCCCTCTCTCTCCCTCTCTCCCTACTCTCTCCCTACTCTCTCTCTACTCTCTCCTACTCCTCTCTCTCTCTCTTCCTCCTTCTCTCTCTCTCTCTCTCACTCTCTCTCTCTCTCTCCCCTCTCTCTCTTCTCCACCTCTCTCTCTTCTTCTCTCTCTCTCGCACACCCGCTCTCTCCATCCTTCTGTCTTTCGGCTCCATGCCTTTTTAACAGTTCCCTGTGTGAGCCTCAGCAATACACTGTGTATACTGAACTAAAATATAAATGGAACATGTAAAGTGTTGGTCCCATGTTTCTTGAGCTGAAATAAAAGATCCTGGAAATTTTCATACGTACAAAAAGTTTATTTCTCTAAAATGTTGTGCACAAATTAGTTTACATCCCTGTTAGTGAGCATTTCTCCGTTGCCAAGACAATCAATCCACCTGACAGGTGTGGCATATCAAAGAAGCTGATTAAACAGCATGATCATTACACAGGTGCACCTTGTGCTGGGGACAATAAAAGGCCACTCTAAAATGTGCCATTGTGCACCACAACACAATACCACATATGTCTCAAGCCATGACATAATTTTCTGGAATATTTCCAAGCTGTTTAAAGGCACAGTCAACTTAGTGTATGTAAACTTCTGACCCACTGGAATTGTGATGCAGTGAATTATAAGTGAAATAATCTGTCTGAATTACTTGTGTCTTGCACAAAGTAGATGTCCTAACCGCACTTGC
>NW_019951043.1:0-1015 GCF_002910315.2 Salvelinus sp. IW2-2015 | reverse complement strand
TGCACAAAGTAGATGTCCTAACCGACTTGCCAAAACTATAGTTTGTTAACAAGAAATTTGTGGAGTGGTTGAAAAACGAGTTTTAATGATTCCAACCTAAGTGTATGTAAACTTCCGACTTCAACTGTATCTTCCTATATCTTCCCAAATATATCTCCCTATATCTTTCCCAGTATATATTCCTATATCTTCCCCAGTATATCTTCCTATATKTTTCCCTTCAGACCATTGGGGCAGGGTTTGGAGGAACAGGAAAGAGTGAGGAGAGGCAGACAGAGGAAGAAGTGTTTGAGGAGAGAGAGATGACAGAAGGAGAAGAGGATGGTCCATGTGTACCTTGATGAGGATCTTCCCCTGTAGACAGTGGGGGCTGGGTAGCTGTTTAGAGTCTCTGTGGAAAGTCTCTCCCAGGTCCAGCTTGTCTCCCAGGATCTTTCTGAGGTACTGGGCTATCTTCTTCTGTTGTTGGATGCTACAGTGGTTCTCTATGGACAGGATCACTGGGTACCTGGGGAAGGGAGAAACATGGCGTTACTATGACTACAATGGCGCCGGAGAAGAAGGCTGACGTTTTACGTGTCCCCAACCGATTGTATTTGCGCTGTTTGTTTATTTGCGTTGTTTGTAACTTATTTTTTTACTTATTTTGTACATAATGTTGCCGCTACTGTCTCTTATGACCGAAAATAACTTCTGGACATCAGGACTGAAATTATTCAACACGAACTGGCAGAATCATCTTTTTCCTTTAACGAGTCCGAAGAGCCAGACGTGAATGATATACTGCTTTCCRGGGAACAGGCCCAGATCCCCGTCATTTGCGTGAAGAGAAGGCAGAMAAAAAGGGGCCGGAGGGCGGGCTGCCTTCTGAGAATTCGTAGGCGATCGAATAAACCTCCACTTCCTTCCATTCTGCTAGAAAACGTGCAATCTTTCGAGAATAAAATAGATGACCTACGCGGAAGATTAAACTACCAACGGGACATTCAAAACTGTAATATCTTATGCTTCACAA
>NW_019951042.1:0-6769 GCF_002910315.2 Salvelinus sp. IW2-2015 | reverse complement strand
CCTTCTGAGAATTTGAAGGCGATCGAATCAACCCCCACTTCCCTCAATTCTGCTAGCAAACGTGCAATCTTTGGACAATAAAATTGACGAGTTACAGGGAAGATTAAACTAGCAACGGGACATTAAAAACTGTAACATCTTATGCTTCACGGAGTCATGGCTGAACGACGACAATATCAACATACATCTGGCTGCTTATACGGTGTACCGGAAGGATATAACAGTGGCTGGTAAGACAAGGGGCGGCGGACTATGTATTTTTGTAAATAACAGCTGGTGCACTATATCTAAGGAAGTCTTGAGGTATTGCTCGCCTGAGGTTGAGTATATCATAAGCTGTAGACCACACTACCTACCGAGAGAGTTTTCATCTGTATTCTTCATAGCTGTTTACAAACACCTCAGTCAGAGGTTGGCACTAAGATAGCATTGAATGAGTTGTATTCCGCCATAAGCAAACAAGTAAGCACTCACCCAGAGGCGGCGCTCCAAGTAGCCGTGGACTTTAATACAGGGAAACTTAAATCAGTTTTAACAAATTTCTATCAGCATGTTAAATATGCAACCAGAGGGAAATTAACTCTGGACCACCTATACTCCACACAGAGACGCATACAATGCTCCCTCGCCCTCCATTTGGCAAATCTGGCCATAATTCCATCCTCCTGATTCCTGCTTACAAGCAAAAATTAAAGCAGGAAGCACCAGTGACTAGATCAATAAAAACATTGTCAGATGAAACATATGCTAAGCTACAGGACTGTTTTGCTAGCACAGACTGAAATATGTTCTGGGATTCCTCCAATGGCATTGAGGAGTACACCACATCTGTCATTGGCTTCATCAATAAGTGTATCGATGACGTTGTCCCCACAGTGACCSTACGTACATACCATGTCGTGGAAATATTCAATCAATAATATTTCTCAAATACCAGATCCTGTGAGTTTATTACAACGTAATATAAGCCGAGCTGGTTCATAACTCCCTTTCCAGCCTTGGCGCACACTTTTTATACAGGTTTCATCCTTACGTCACACATAGTAACTCCTCTTTATATTAATGATTCATCSCCTCTGGCATTTAGCCATCATTATCTTTTTGCCTTGCACTAATTTTAGTTCGGTTTCACATTAGGGCATAGAAACATTAGGCCATAGCAATGGTACAAAAATAAACAGACATTCCCACTCTCAAGACAGGTGCATGTCTAATGGTGCCTAATGACCTAGACACAGAGTGCACTTATCCTGCTGACTACTTCAAAATGTATAATGGGCACACATGTACTAGAAAATTCTCAATAGGCGTATCCATAGCAACAATAAATAATAGGCCATAGCAATGGTACAAAAATAAACAGACATGTCCACTCCCCAGACAGGTGCATGTCTAATGGTGTCTAATGACCTAGACACACATATAGAGTGCACTTATTTTACTCTAAGATGTCACACATGTACTGGAAAATTCCCAATATATCCCTCTGGGGCTTAATAAGTCCCAAACCTTAAAGTTTGTTGCAGTACAAGTGAAGTGGGAAGCACCTTCTATGTTGCTAAGGAGACAATCTGCCTCCCTTAAACCTTATCAACCTTTGCTTCATTTTCTCATTCATACTGGGGAGTCAGGACCAAACATCTCCTTTCACATATAGCTAGAAAGAAGTAAAAGATCCCTCAAGCCAATTGTCCTTTAACATAGTGTAAAAGCATGTGTAACGACCGTCTGTTGAAGGTGTGGACCAAAGCGCAGCGTGGGAAGTGTTCAATATTATTTATTAAAGAAACTGAAAACTGAGACAAAATGTAACACGAAACAGTTCTGTCTGGTGAAGACACAAAAACAGAAAACTACCCACAAAAACCATGTGGGAAAAAGCTACCTAAGTATGGTTCTCAATCAGAGACAACGATAGAAAACTGCCTCTGATTGAGAACCACACCCAGCCAAACAAAGAAATACAAAACATAGAAAATGAACATAGAATGCCCACCCAAATCACACCCTGACCAAACCAAAATAGAGACATAAAAAGCTCTCTCGTTCTCAATATGACACATAACCTTATTGATCTCCCTCACAAACAACTGTTTGGTCATAAGTGAAAAAACCTGTTAAAGAATCAAGGGCAAGGTACATGGACTCTTGTAACTGGAAAACCCTATGTCACATACATGTCTAGGCGAACAGATATTCAGAAGGTCTAACATMATTTATCATTCAGCAACTGTTACATTGAGTATATGGTTATATACTTTTAATATTGAGTCAATTTTTTGATTCTGGGGTAGTTTCTTCATTTTGGCTACCCCAGTTGGTAACAGAGGTCCAGATTTTCTGTCGCAACCCACTTTCTTGTGGTTTTACCATTGTCTTAGTTGGTGTACTAGTGGGAGGTGTTTTTACAATTTCTTCTAGGTTTGGCGCTGTTGCAGTCAAGGCCGTTCTACCGCTCTTCATCTGTCCTGGTTTCCACTGTCTGTTAGGAGGACCATGTGAGGGCAGAGAAGTCGATGGTAGGGAAGTCTCCTTCCCATTCTCCTGTCGTTGTTTCGCCGTCCCCCCTCGCCTTTGTCACGGATATCTGCCAGAGTAGGTATGTCATCAGGAGTAACAGGCATGTCCCTCCTCCCCATCCCTGGATCTTCAGGCGAGTGTATCTGTTGACTATTGGGAGTTGCGCCGTGGTCCTCTTCTTCTGTTTCCTCCAGGCTCCTGCCTGGTGTATTAGCATCCTCTCCTTCTGTTCCCTCCGGACTCCTGCCTGGAGTATCAGCATCTTTTCCTTTCCGTTCCCTTCAGGCTCAATGGTCGTTCGCTCACCCTTGGTGCTTTGGTGCAGTGGTTTAGATGGTACCAGATGGTGCTTCCTTCCACCTGGATGGCTGTTCGTGTTGCTAGGACCACCTTGTAGGGACCCTCTCGCCTTGGCCTGCTCCACCTCCTCCAGAACACACAGATGCAGACCTGGTCCCCTGGGACCACCGGACGGGGAACCTCTGGTCCTGGTTCAGGTTTTTGCCTTCTTCTCGTAAGGTTTTCAAACTCTGAAACGTATGGCCTTTGTTCTATGATCACACCATACACAATCGTATTTCCATCTCTCATCACACGACATTCGAGCTGAAGCTGGTGACCCTCCTTCACTTCAGCTGAGCTGCTTTTAGTTGCTCCACTTTCTCCTTCTGGTTTCTAAGAGAGTGATAGCATAAGACTTGCAAAGCAATGATAAGCACAAAACATAACAGTATTAACAATGTGATAAGCTATGCATCATTATATATGCATGAAAACCAAAGTCTGAGACCATGACAATCCCCACTCTCTCTTCACCTGACTCTATGCCTCCAGGATACTTTCCTGCTAGACCCTACAAAAATGAAGGCCCTAAAAAGCCTCCTCATGCTTTCGCCCAGTCTTCCCCTTTCTGGCCCCAGGTTCCGAGAGGTGTTCCCAAGCCATGTCATTTTCACTTTGTTCCGCATCTCCATTCATTGCCACTTGATAGGCACGTCACCTGGTAGGCAAGTGCGTATCCCTAATCAACTATACATCCTCTTGAGGTAACTCAGCACTGTATATGCTTTCACATCAATGCCTTCAAAATATTTAGAGTACAATTACACCAACATCTATCCTCTTTCATATGATGCATTAACCAATAAAGCAGCTAACCCAACCCAACTATGATGTTAAAGTAGCTCCTAGACCAAACCCATCTGCATGTCTACAGTGGAATCTAGTCTCTCTTTTTAGTTCCGCTTCCTCTGTCATGGTGTCTTCAAGCGCACCCATTATGCCGCTGGACCTCACTTCTCGTGAGAACTATGCACCCACCGAGGAGAGACATGATGATCTTTACCGCTGCAGGTGATGTAAGAGTACTGTGTGTGGACCAGGCCAACGCTGTCCCAATACCCACCGCCTGGTGTATCTTGATGTACACTCAATCTCCAGAATTCAGCCCGCTTCCTTGGTTATCTATGCTTTCACATGATACACAATGCAACGCATGGGTAATTTCCTGACAACATAGACCCTCCTCTTATGGCAAGATCACTAATTTGTTACATTTGAATAACAGCCCCCCTTACTCCAATTGGTCTCCCAGTTACCAGCTACCAAGCCATGTGGCAGGAGTCCTCAAACTGATTCCCCAACAATGCTACTAAAGTAACCCCTGCTACTACTAGCATGGCCCATGCCTATAGTCTCCTTCAGTTACGGTCCCTACAGCGACTGCCGTGAGAATAACTCCTGCATGTAAATCTGTCAAATGTTCGCTGGCTGTTAGAAAATGGGAAAGAGATTAATGAGTTGGAAGAATATCCAACCTAACAAAACTCTGAGTCACAGGTTTCTTGAAAGTTTACCATAGTGTCTGAAATGCCACCACTATCTCTTCTACTCTCACCATGATCTGGGTATGTGTWATGTTCMATTTAACTTCATTAACTCCCTATATTGTGCASAGTTAGCTGTCCTTCCTCTCCTATGAGCTGTCTCCTGTAACAATATACAGTCTCTGGRCATTATACTCCTCTATCAGCACGACCTTAATTTATGAGCCCCCACAGATCTTTACTGCAGTCCCGTTCCATCCCACTTAACAGCCCTATGTAAACATTCTGTCTCAAACACCTCCTCCTGCTACAGATACATTTGCACATATATCATTCCATCTAACCCATTACACACTAGTCACTACTCCTCCTAATGCACTTCTTTAGTTATAAACATACAACATTCTCAAATCAATTAGTCAATATACATCAATCCATCCTCTGGAACATTGATAACTCTGCTGCTCCACAGAACCTAATATACATATTGACTTGAAAAGGAAAGAGAGAAAAAACATGTTTAATAACTTCACATCACTCATTGATGGGGCTTAAACCACAATTCTGATTACATGGTTAAACAAAAGAGAACAAAAAAACTTAATGGTTAACCCAAGCTATCATCCAGTGAGTTCTCTAACAACCTCCCTGTCGGAGGACACTTAGAAATAAGGTTTCTGGAGCGTCCCTCAGCCTAATAAATTTGAGCAGGGCCGTCACCCCTTACCGTTTAAAAGCAACTATCCCTCGCTGTATCCAAATCTTAACTACAACATTTTATAAATTATCCAACCYAAATTCAGAATGACAGTCCTTAGTGCTTACTTTGAGTCTATGACTGGAATTCCAGCTTCTTAACTGAGCACATCTCATTCCTGGTTAGAATGTACATTTGTAAATGGAACCTTTTATTGCTGTTAATAACTCTTYTCATTACAGCCCCCTTTGTCCCTGTTTTCCTGTTGCAAGTGGCCTGGTAATGAAAGATCAGTATCACAATGCATCCGTAGTCTATATTGTTTGCAGTGTGCAGACCCCCCCTGTCTTTCTCCTGGCACTTATCATTCCAGCGTGTCTTTTTCAGATATCGTTTACAGTTCATCTTCCCAACAGCACATGTAACTCTTGCCTGTCCCATTTGATGGCCCTTGATAATGTCCCAATTTAAATTTCCAAATAGACACATCCGAATCTTCCACATACACGAGTCTCTCACCTGAACCGTTCTCTCTTCACGCTCACTCCACACGCTCGCTCAGCACTCCTACCCCGGTTTATGGCTCGGACTCAAATAGAAGTGTTTAAAGTCACTGTCGTATTGCATGCCTTTGTCGCTCTTTCTTCAGCCGGTTAGGGAGGGTTTTGAGGTTCACACACACTGTTTGTGGTCAAATTAATTCCTACCTTGCATTAAGACACGATCTGACTTCACCTTCCATGATAAYYTCAAAAAAACTAAGATCAGAACAGTTTAGTTCAATTAATTTCTGTTTCAGGAAATCCAGACAAGCATTGACTATATGACAAATTATTCGGTAACCTTTTCTTAACATTATCTCTATGACAATTGTCAAAGAGCATAACAACATACTGTTACTACTAAAACCATTTTCAAAATCAGTTTATACTATCTTGTTTTACTGGCGATCTCTCGGAAGAGTTACCAGATCAGAAAGTTATCACCCTAACCTATCGCAGAAATCCCACACTCCATTAATCCCAATCTGGTTCAATTTGTATCGGGAAAAAAATTACGATATATAAAATCAGCAATTTACATATCACACTCCATTTGGAGTAACTGTCATCCCTTGTAACACACATTATGTACGAGTTCAAGGCCCCGCGGCCACATCCGGCCGGCGCGAGAAGGTTGTTTACGGGCCCCTGGGATGATCTTATCTTTATATTAGAAACGCGGCCGCAGACCGCAGCAAGGCCGGCAACGCGCGCAGATTTTATACACGCACCAACTACTCACATTTCCCACAATGCACGTGACGCACCGAGCAGTAGTGCTCCTTTATTTCTAATATTTTTGGGCACAAGCAGTCTCAGCATCACAGTAAATTCACTTTCAGATACCCATCAAATATGTGCAAAAGGGGGAAGGTGGACACTGGAGCCGGGGGTTCAACAAGGTGGGAGTCGAGTATATGTTCACTGGAGGTAGCTGGAAAACCTGTTGGCTGTCTTCTGGTGTGGGCATGAAGTGTGGCGGTACTAAGAGTATAATCTGAGACGACATTTATGAAACGAAACACGCGGACAAAAACAGAATATGGACATGGAACAAAGGCTACAAAAGGCAGAGGAATTAAAACGAGGCCTCAAATCTCGACAGGCTTCTGTTCAAAAAATGCCAAATCACAAGGACCAGGCTGCTGTCAAGCCAAGTTTTTATTTTGGCAGAAGAGATCGCT
>NW_019951041.1:5843-6770 GCF_002910315.2 Salvelinus sp. IW2-2015 | reverse complement strand
ATCTGTGCGTGAGATCCCTTCAAGCATTCCAATTATTTGAAAGATATTGTTTCAAAATAATGACTTTTTTTTCTCAATAATTGATGCCTTGAGTCAATGATTTTAGAAGGCGGTATAGTTATKATTTAAATGGTTTGACCATCCASATCTATTTTCACTTGTAAGATATCCAGAAACAATGTGTCGCGGACCACCTCTGGAGCTGGTCAGGTAGMTCTGATCACGATCAGTTCAYAACGGGTCTTTTAATCGTTCACACCTGTCTAAATGTGGGCACAATGTGAATGTGGACAAGATCAGGACGAATGTTAGTGCCAGGTATATAAAGGGCTATATAAAACAATGACATCTAGTTTCTTCTGGCCGTGGGCTAGCCTAAATTGTTCCTTTAAAATGAGGCAGCAGTTAAAGTTTAGATTAGAATGTGTTTAGCCTATGCAATGATGCACTGTCTAACTTTTGGATGATTTTAGCCAGTAGTTTTGAAAGTAGTGCTCACGAGTCAAAAGTGTTCCCCGTGTTTTGTGTACTACGTCATCCAATTGTATACTACAGTGGCTTGCGAAAGTATTCACCCCCCTTTACATTTTTCCTATTTTGATGCCTTACAACCTGGAATTAAAATTGATTTTTGGGGGGTTTGTATCATTTGATTCCTACCATTTTGAAGATGCAAAATATTTTTTATTGTGAAACAAACAAGAAATAAGACAAAAAAACTGAAAACTTGAGTGTGCATAACTATTCACCACCCAAAGTCAATACTTTGTAGAGCCACCTTTTGCAGCAATTACAGCTACAAGTCTCTTGGGGTATGTCTCTATAAGCTTGGCACATCTAACCACTGGGATAGCAAAACTGCTCCAGATCCTTCAGCTCCTTGGGTTCCACTGGTGTACAGCAATCTTTAAGTCATACTACAGATTC
>NW_019951041.1:0-2669 GCF_002910315.2 Salvelinus sp. IW2-2015 | reverse complement strand
GTGATATGTTACGAATCCGGTGTCAATTTGTATATATTACATTAGATTATAATGTTATGTAATTTGATGTGGACATGTCGAAATCCAATTCTCTAATGCTAATATTTAAGATTTGTATGTCGCTTAAGTCCCGGAGAGGCGTTTTAATCTTCACTTGTTTTCGTTTCTGTTAATGATTTAATCCTGTCAGGTGATAGCTCTGTTGAATAGTACAGTATGAATCACACTTAACTGCTGGGCTGTAGATTGCTTCAGAACCACAGCCTTTGTAAAAAGCTTGGGTTGTTTTCTAAGAATGGATCATTTTTTGAATCAGGCAACTTGCCCTTAAAGGGACGTTCAATCTCAATACACTTTAAAACGATAATAGCTACGACTTGGTTAAAAATATTATCAGACCTTCCACGTAGATAAAATAATGTTAATTTATTGATTCTACATCTCGGGTTACAGTATGTGGGCTGTCTTGTATGGTATGAAGTTATTTTAGCGATGATCATCGCAACCTGACACGCTATCCCAAATCACCTTGTATCCCAACTCACCTTATTTAATTGAAATACATTATGATGGTGGGCGCTTGTCTTTCCAGCTTGTGGAAGGCCGGAAGGGTGTTGACTGTTGTGTAGACCTACAAGGGTGAAGTAAGAACTGGCACTCCGCCGGGCAAATAGCCAGCGGTTGCCACAAGGCCTATTAGCCAGTGTTTCCCAAACTCTATCCAGAGGGTATACCAGAAAGCAGAATCAATGAGTTAGCAACTAACTTGAATGAAGACCAGAAATAACTATAGATTTTCTGGTTCATTAAGAAACATTTAGACATTTGGTTGTTGAGTCAATGAGCATGCCTCAATTAAGATATTCAGATTTTTGTTTAGTTATTTCAGAACATTGGTCTAGTTAGCTAGCTAACTCTGATCCTGCTTTTGTACAGTCCTCGGGGACTCAAGGGGTGCATGCTTAGTTTTTTGCCCGCATTACACAACTAATCAAAGCTTGATGCTTCATTTTTGAATCTGTATTGCTAGGGCTCCCAGGACAAGGGCTCTATTCAGTCTGTAAAGCTGAAGCTTTATAGATTCCACGAGACAAATTTAAAGATAATTGACGATTGAGCCGTTTATTGTGATGTAGTCTCCACTAAAGCGGGAACATTTCTTTAAATTTCTATCAGGCTGTAAAGTGAACTTCCGCAATGTGGACTGGATAGAGCCCCAAGCAAAGATATTCATAACTAACCAATATAGTTAATCTGTGTAATTTACAGCGGGAGCAAATTAGCATAGTGTCAGAATAAGCAAGGAGGGGGCAAAGCCAATCAGAGCTAGCGAGATCCTGTTGGCACATTGTAACATGTATTTGCTTATTTCCATTAGGGAACGCCTCCTCTGTGAAGTGCATGTGTGCACAAACTCCGTTCGACCTTGCACTCCTTCTGAACAACGCCATATAACTTTGGCAAAGCATAAGTCTATAAAACTTTTGTGCTGTTTTCGCAACAGATTGGAGTTTTGGGAACCAAATTTTTTATTAAGATCAGATGTTTACTCTGAGATAATTAGCAGAACGTCGGCCCAGTTTCACCTAGTTCCATCCTCTCCCAATAACCCGCGAGTGGACTTCCGGCCATTACCATATTTGGTGGTGAGAAAACTTTCTAAACAGATGCTTCAGCTTTATAGCCCCGGTGACCACAAGTTTGGGAAACGCTGCTGTACACAGCCACCATATTTCATTTTGATTAACTTTCACATTGTCAGATATTTTTATATATATAGTGTACAAGGATTTCCCCTCTCTATAGTGTGCTTGATTTACAGGAAGTCACAGCTCTGTCCAGAAATAACCAAGCATGGATAGCTGCTGTGATGGGTCGTTCGCGAACAAACAGCCTTTATTGAAAGGCTCTTTTTGGTGAAAGGAGCCTCACTTGGCTGCCTGATTAGCATACTTKTAATATTTGCAACCTAGTCTCAGAACATTTCGTATTATTCTGTATTATTCCGTGAAACTTCATTTAGTACGAAATGTTACGTTTTGTATGGTATGTATTCATTTATGTATGTCCCCATTTAGTATGATATGTTACTTTTGATATGTTATGAATTACAATTCGTATTATATGTTACAAATTTGCAAAATGTACAATATGTTACAATTGGAAAACATATGATATGTTACGAATTCTTACTAGCTGGCTAACCTTAGCTAGGCTAGGGTTAGGGTTAAGAGAAGGGTTAGCTAAAAGGGTTAGGGGAAGGTTTAGCTAAAATGGTTAAGGTTAGGGTTAGAGGCATGGTTAGCTAACATGCTAAGTAGTTACAAAGTAGCTAAACAAAGGTAAGTAGTTGAAAGTTAGGTGGAACCCCTGTTTTAAAATGTTTTGGTAGAGAATCATTTGCTTGTTCTCTAGGGTTTCTAAACACAGTATTGCATGACTTGCTTTATTACAAGGGGGAAATTGTGTACTTTTTCCATGGCTATTTCAATTCCAAGGCTTTTTGTATGCATGTATGAATGACTCAAAGGGTTTGTTCTGACAGTTGTATCAATCTACACAGCTACTGTCTCACTCTGCTTTTTGTTGTCTTTCATTTCCCTGTCTCATTTCCTCAATATTTCAAACAGAATAAATGCCATTATATTGTGAATACCTCAGAATATTAA
>NW_019951040.1:0-6774 GCF_002910315.2 Salvelinus sp. IW2-2015 | reverse complement strand
AGGAGAAGAGCAGAACAAGAGAGCAAGAGAGAGAGAGAAGAGAGCACAACAGAGAGAGAGAGAGAGGAGAGAGAGAGCCGAGAGAGAGAGAGAGAGAGAGAGAGAGAGAGAGAGAGAGAGAGAGAGAGAGAGAGAGAGAGGGGCCACAAGAGAGAGAGAGAAGAGAGAGAGAGCCACAGAGAGTCAAGTCATAGCACAATCTCAAACCCTCTAACGACTGTTTCTCAACCCTTTCCTGTAATTTCTCACGCAGCTGTTTAAAGAATGGAGCCTCTCTACAGGCTGTTACAGAATGGGAGCCTGTCCTAACAGGCTGTTTACCAGAATGGAGCCTCTCTACAGGCTGTTACAGAATTGGGAAGTCAGTGAGTGGATCACTGTTCATTTTGGCACTCTTTAGATTTTAGTCTAGACTTAAGTCAAAGTTTTTTGTCTTTGAAATAATGATTACTGTAGTTATTGTCAAAATGAAGAAAACATTGGGGCCATATTTAACGAGAGAGAGGCACAAGCAATAATATAATAGGTAAGTGGCGGTGTTTATGGGTAAAATCTTTTGAACGGTAAGGGCTAGATATCAAGAGGGTTTTCTCTGAGAGAAGTGTGAGCTTGGCTAACAGAACCTGGCTATGAAACACAGCGGGGAAGTGGGAGGGTTGGCTACAGAACCTGGCTATGAAACGCAGCGGGGAAAGTGGGAGGGTTGGCTACAGACTGGCTATGAACGCAGCGGGGAAAGTGGGAGACTTGGCTACAGAACTGGCTATGAAAACGCAGCGGGGAAAGTGGGAGACTTGGCTAACGAACCTGGCTGTGAAACGCAGCGGGGAAAGTGGGAGACTTGGCTACAGAACTGGCTGTGAAACGCAGCGGGGAAAGTGGGAGACTTGGCTACAGAACCTGGCTGTGAAACGCAGCGGGAAAGTGGGAGACTTGGCTACAGAACTGGCTGTGAAACGCAGCGGGGAAGTGGGAGACTTGGCTACAGAACCTGGCTGTGAAACGCAGCGGGGAAAGTGGGAAGACTTGGCTACAGAACCTGGCTGTGAAACGCAGCGGGAAAGTGGGAGACTTGGCTACAGAACCTGGCTATGAAACGCAGCGGGGAAAGTGGGAGACTTGGACTACAGAACCTGGCTATGAAAGCAGCGGGGAAAGTGGGAGACTTGGGCTACAGAACCCGGCTTATGAAACGCAGCGGGGAAAGTGGGAGACTTGGCTACAGAACCCGGCTATGAAACGCAGCGGGAAAGTGGGAGACTTGGCTACAGAACCCGGCTATGAAACGCAGCGGGGAAAGTGGGAGGGTTGGCTACAGAACCCGGCTATGAAACGCAGCGGGGAAAGTGGGAGGGTTGGCTACAGAACCCGGCTATGAAACGCAGCGGGGAAAGTGGGAGGGTTGGCTACAGAACCGGCTATGGAAACGCAGCGGGGGAAAGTGGGAGGGTTGGCTACAGAACCGGCTATGAACGCAGCGGGAAAGTGGAGGGTTGGCTACAGAACCCGGCTATGAAACGCAGCGGGGAAAAGTGGGAGGGTTGGCTACAGAACCTGGCTTATGAAACGCAGCGGGGAAAGTGGGAGACTTGGCTACAGAACCTGGCTGTGAAACGCAGCGGGGAAAGTGGGAGACTTGGCTACGAACCTGGCTGTGAAAACGCAGCGGGGAAAGTGGGAGACTTGGCTACAGAACCTGGCTGTGAAACGCAGCGGGGAAAGTGGGGAGGGTTGGCTACAGAACCTGGCTATGGAAACGCAGCGGGGAAAGTGGAGACTTGACTACAGAACCTGGCTATGAAACGAGCGGGAAAGTGGGAGACTTGGCTAAGAACCTGGCTATGAAACCAGCGGGGAAAGTGGGAGACTGGCTACAGAACCGGCTATGAAACGCAGCGGGGAAAGTGGGAGGGTTGGCTACAGAACCCGGCTATGAAACGCAGGCGGGGAAAGTGGGAGGGTTGGCTACAGAACCCGGCTATGAAACGCAGCGGGGAAAGTGGGAGGGTTGGCTACAGAACCCGGCTATGAAACGCAGCGGGGAAAGTGGGAGACTTGGCTACAGAACCTGGCTATGAAACGCAGCGGGGAAAGTGGGAGACTTGGCTACAGAACTTGGCTATGAAACGCAGCGGGGAAAGTGGGAGACTTGGCTACAGAACCTGGCTATGAAACGCAGCGGGGACAAGTGGGAGACTTGGCTACAGAACCTGGCTATGAAACGCAGCGGGGAAAGTTGGAGACTTGGCTACAGAACATGGCTATGAAACGCAGCGGGGAAAGTGGGAGGGTTGGCTACAGAACGGCTTGAAGAGCGGGGAAAGTGGGAGGGTGGCTACAGACCCGGCTATGAAACGCAGCGGGGAAAGTGGGGGTTGGCTACAGAACCCGGCTATGAAAACGCAGCGGGGGAAAGTGGGAGACTTGGCTACGAACCTGGCTATGAAAGCAGCGGGGAAAGTGGGAGGGTTGGCTACAGAACCTGGCTATGAAACGCAGCGGGGAAAGTGGGAGGGTTGGCCTACAGACCTGGCTATGAAACGCAAGCGGGGAAAAGTGGGAGGGTTGGCTACAGAACCTGGCTATGAAACGCAGCGGGCAAAGTGGGAGGGGTTGTTACAGAACCTGGCTATGAAACGCAGCGGGGAAAGTGGGAGGGTTGGCTACAGAACCTGGCTATGAAACGCAAGCGGGGAAAGTGGAGACTTGGCTACAGAACCGGCTATGAAACGCAGCGGGGAAAAGTGGGAGACTTGGCTACAGAACATGGCTATGAACTGCAGCGGGGAAAGTGGGAGGGTTGAGTGAGACTACAACTGCAACTACTTTTCTAATACTAAAAGTGAGAGACAAACATAGTTAACCTGTTTTAACTATTAAAGTCACTGCTGCTATTGTTTTTCATTTTGTACAGCAGCCTGTGTTTCTTAAAGGGATACTTGGGGATTTGGCAGTGAGGCCCTTTATCAACTTCCTGCCGAGTCAGATGAACTCACTGATACCATTTGTATGTATCTGTGTCCAGTATGAAGGAGTTAGAGGTGGTTTTTGCAAGCCAATGCTAACTTGCGTTGGCTCAATGATGAAGTCTCTAAGGTCCTATTGCCAAAATCCTGAAGTATTCCCTTTCACCAGGCAAAGGGTAGCTAACTAGAAGGTTGGTGGTGACTGGTTCGCTATGGCGAAGCAAGAGAGTCACCTGTGCGATGTGTATAACCAGAGGCAGAGCCTGTCTTCACACTCATCGCTTGCTCCCCTGCCAGCTCACCACAGATGTAGGCTGTGTGTTCCGGGTGTGACGTGTCCTTCACTGCTGAACAGAACTGGGATGCACATCTGTGCTGCTAATATTAAATTGTGCTCATCACTGAAAAGCTCTCAATCTTTCCAGAAACTCTTGTCCAGTCCACTTAGTCCGATTTGGTGACATGGTGTGTTTAATACAACAAGTAAAACACAAAATCACTTTACGGTCTAATCGAATGTAAATTCCCTAGAACTAATTAAATCAGCCCCTGCTGATAACAAGAGTTGTTGCTATGGTCTGTGCACACACTAAAATCGTATTAGCGGGTATCTGAACAGTGGAGGAGAGAAATGTGTCGTGAGGTATTGCCTGACAGACTTCCTCTCCAGAGATCAGGGGCCATGACAATCATGGTTCTGGAATTCTAACGGAGGGAACACCCTAAATCTGCTCTATATACATCTACTGGAGGTACCAACTCTCACCCTGCTCTATATACATACTTGGAAGGTACCACCCTCACTACTCTACTATTACACATACGCTGGAGGTTCACCCCCTCACCGTGCTCTATGTACTACATACTGGAGGTACGAACCCCTCACCTGCTCTATAAAACATACCGGAGGACCAACCCCTCACCGCTCTTATACATCTGGAGGTACACCTCCTCACCCTGGCCCTATATACATACTGGTAGGTACCAACCTTAACCTGGGCTCTATATACATACTGGAGAAAGACCAACCCTCACCTGCTCTATATACATTGGAGGGTACCTCAACACCCACCTCCTCACCCTGCTCTATATACATACTGGGGAAGGGGGTTTCCACCTAACCCTGCTTCTATAAATGCATATGGAGGAACCAACCCCTAACCCTGCTCTATATTTACATAACCGAGGGTAGCCGAACCCCTCACCCTGCTCTATAATACATAATGGGGTACAACCCTCACCCTGCTCTATATACATACTGGAGGTACAACCCTAACCTGCTCCTATAGATAAGTATGAGGAACAAACCTAACCCTGCTCTATATCATTACATACTGGAGGTAAGCTAACCCTCACCCTGCTCTATATACCATACTGGAGGTAAATAACCCTGGCTTATATACAAACTGGAGGTACACCCCTAACCCTGTCTATATACATACTGGCGGTACCAACCCTAACCCTGCCTATACTCTCTTGCTCTCTTGCTCTCTTGCTCTCTTGCTCTCTTTGTCTCTGTCTCTGTGTGTTTCTGTCTCACTCATTCTCTCTGGCTTGACTTCACTTCCTGAAAGCCAATAAACAGCTATTAGACGGCCATTCTGTGTCGGTCCCTGTGGACAACAGTTTCAGTTACCCCCATTATAGACAGACACAGAGAGAAGCACCCAGCTGTACCTAGAGTGTCTGTAGTACATACAACCTCACAGATATTTGACATGTAGGATATCACCTGTAGAGAAAGGAAAATGTAATGCAGGGACATTTCAACCACTGTGTGTTAACCAGAAGGCTGTAACTGTGGCTGTAAGTGCTGGGGATAGTAGGCTAACTGGTAACTGACTCTACTCCACAGGGCCTGACACAGGAAGTGGGGTGTTGTGGGTAATGGCTGTATTTACTGTTTAGAGGCTTTTCAGGAAGTGCCAAGGCCCCCTCGAGACTGCCTTTTAGACTGGAGAGTAGGGGGGCACGGAGGGTGTTCTGTTGGAGGGGCACGGAGGGGACTGAAGCACAATTAGAGTCATTTAGCAGACGCACTTATTCAGAGCCACTTCTAGTAGTGAGTTCATACATTCCCATGAAGGAAACGGTCACTGTATCATTTTCCTGTTTTTAAAGTGGGGGGGTTGGGGGCAGAGGCACAGYGGCTGTTCTCCTTGAGGGAGTTGTGTGGCAGGAGAAGAGGGGGAGGGGCTACTGAAGGTAAAGGCTACTGTATATTATTTTAGAGTTGGGGGGGGGCGCTGATGGGGTTGTCTGGGACTGTATTTGGACACCTTTGACTGGTATCATTTAAAGGTTTTTCTTTATTTTTACTATTTTCTACATTGTAGAATAATAGTGAAGACATTAAACTATGAAATAACACAAAATATAAAATATATTTTGATTTGTGTTCCACTTTTTTGGTTACTACATGATTCCATATGTGTTATTTCATAGTTTTGATATCTTCACTATTATTCTACAATGTAGAAAATAGTTTTTTTTTTTAATAATTAAGAAAAACCCTTGAATGAGTAGGTGTGTCCAAACTGTTGACTGGTACTGTATATGAAATAGGAGTGAAAGTGTAATCAATGTGTAACAACTACGTTAAAGGGTTACGTGCTGAAGAGGTTAGGGGGAATAGCAGCCTCTGTATGTAGCTGTGTGTTGTAACGTCTGGACAACAAGTTAGTTGCCCCAGCAGCAGCATAGAGGAGTTGAGACTTTACTCTCTGTTCCGTGACTTCCTGTCTCTCTTTCCTTCTGCTGGGTTTCCATGGCAATGCCTCCGGGCCTGACTGAAGGAGGGAGAGAGACGGGGAGGGAGGGAGCGATGCAGACGGTCTTGTCTCCTCAGTCTGATGAAGATCTCCAGCTGTGTTATGTAAAGATGTCTGCTCTCTGTCTCCCCACACACACACACACACACACACCGAGACAAAGCAGAAGGGTTCATGGGTAGACGCTACACAGGACAGACAGAAATAGCAGCAACCAGACAGAGCAGACTAGAACACAATGTACCACTTAGATACAGTCCGTCCTGCAGTAGAACACACTGTACCACTTAGATACAGTCCGTCCTGCAGTAGAACACACTGTACCACTTAGATACAGTCCGTCCTGCAGTAGAACACACTGTACCACTTAGATACAGTTCCGTCCCCTCCTTTTTTTCCATGCCAGTAGAACACAACTGTACCACTTAGATACATGTCCGCTCCTGCAGTAGAACACACTGTACCACTAGATACAGTCCGTTCCTGCAGTAGAACACACTGTACCACTTAGATACAGTCCTCCTGCAGTAGAACACCACTGTACCACTTAGATACAGTCCGTCCTGCATAGAACACACTGTACCACTTAGATACAGTCCGACCTGCCAGTAGAACACACTGTACCACTTAGATACAGTCCGTCCTGCAGGTTAGAACACACTGTACCACTTAGATACAGTCCGTCCTGCAGTAGAACACACTGTACAACTTAGATACAGTCCGTCCTGCAGTAGAACACACTGTACCACTTAGATACAGTCCGTCCTGCAGTAGAACACCACTGTACCACTTAGATACGGTCCGTCCTGCAGTAGAACACACTGTACCATTAGATTACAGTCCGTCCTGCAGCTAGAACACACTGTACCACTTAGATACAGCCCGTCCTGCAGTAGAACACACTGTACCACTTAGATACAGTCCGTCCTGCAGGAACACACTGTACCACTTAGATACAGTCCGTCCTGCAGTAGAACACACTGTCGCACTTAGATACAGTCCGTCCTGCAGTAGAACACACTGTACCACTTAGATAA
>NW_019951039.1:5893-6775 GCF_002910315.2 Salvelinus sp. IW2-2015 | reverse complement strand
TTTTCTTTATCTTTACTATTTTCTACATTGTAGAATAATAGTGAAGACATCAAAACTATGAAATAACACATATGGAATCATGTAGTAACCAAAAGAAGTGTAAAAACAAATCAAAATAGATTTTATACTTGAGATTCTTCAAAATAGCCACCCTTTAACCTTGATGACAGCTTTGCACACTCTTGGCATTCTCTCAACCAGCTTCACCCGGGTTGCTTTTCCTTCACTCTGTGGTCCGACTCATCCCAAACCATCTCAATTTGGTTGAGGTCGGGGGATTGTGGAGGCAAGATCATCTGATGCAGCACTCCATCACTRTCCTTCTTGGTAAAATAACCCMTACACAGCCTGGAGGTYTGTTGGGTCATTGTCCTGTTGAAAAACAAATGATAGTCCTACTAAGCCCAAACCAGATGGGATGGCGTATCGCTGCAGAATGCTGTGATAGCAATGCTGGTTAAGTGTGCCTTGAATTCTAAATAAATCACACAGACAGTGTCACCAGCAAAGCACCCCCACACCATAACACCTCCTCCTCCATGCTTTACGGTGGGAAATACACATGCAGAGATCATCCGTTCACCTACTCAGCATCTCACTCTGCATCTCAAGACACGGCGGTTGGAACCAAAAATCTCCAATTTGGACTCCAGACCAAAGGACATATTTCCAACGGTCTAATGTCCATTGCTCATGTTTCTTGGCCCAAGCAAGTCTACTATTCTTATTGATGTCCTTTAGTAGTGGTTTCTTTGCAGCAATTCGACCATGAAGGCCTGATTCACACAGTCTCCTCTTAACAGTTGGTGTTGAGATGTGTCTTGAACATTCAACTCTGTGAAGCATTTATTTGGGCTGCAATTTCTGATGCTGGTAACTCTA
>NW_019951039.1:0-1073 GCF_002910315.2 Salvelinus sp. IW2-2015 | reverse complement strand
GGAAAACGCGCTAACCAATTGAAAGGTTGCTGGATTGAATCCCCGAGCCGACAAGGTAAAAATCTGTCGTTCTGAGCAAGGCAGTTAACCCCCCCAAAAAATATTCTAATGCAGGGAGGGTGGACAGGGAGTTTAAAAAATGAACCCCAAAAGGGTCTTCGAGGAACCATTATAAGGGGTTCTTTGAAGAATTTATGGGGTTTCCCACAAAAGGTTCTTCGAATAACTTTTAGGGGTTCCCCCACAGTTTCAATTTGAAGAACCCCTAAAGGATACTCCAGGAACCTTTTCGTTATTCGTTAGTATTTTATATTATTCTATAAATTATTATGATACATATTCAGAGCCAAACATCAACCCAACTTACCTTTTAAAACTGTCGTTGCATTCAAACTTGGCACCAGCATTTTCAGTTGTTCCCCGAAGAACTCCAGCAACAATGGGGGTTCCTCGATGAACCCCACCTCCTAAGAAGTTCTTTGAAGAACCCGTTGGGACTGTTTTTCATTGCCAAGAACCCTAAGGTTATTCGAGGATCTGTGAGGATCTTAGAAGAACTCCTGTTGAACCCCTAATTTTTAGACTGTGGAGTTGCCGTAGGCTGTGATGCAGTCCGACAGTATGTTCTCGATGGTGCTCCTGTAGAACACTGTGAGGGCCCTCTGGGACAGGCCGAATTTCTTCAGCATCCTGAGGTTGAAGAGTCGGTATTGTGCCTTCTTCACTACTGTGTCTGTAGTGAACATCCTGGTCACTGTATTTTTTTTATCCTTCAAAATAAGAGTCCTGTCGGGTATATTTAGCAATATGAATAGTTAAGGCTGATAGAAAATATTATTATATTCAAATTCACAGAGGATACACAGAGTAGTATATATATATATATATCAGTTATATATATTGTAACGACACTGGGTTTATAAGCGCGGAAATCGACTCTGCCGATCAAGCATGCTTTTGCGGCACAGTTGATAGCGTGCCGGACTTCGGGCTAGAAGGTCGAGGGTTCGAGACCTGCTCCCTGCTGTTTCTTTACATTGGTGTCGGAAGTGATCGGACCTCGCATCCATGAC
>NW_019951038.1:0-6778 GCF_002910315.2 Salvelinus sp. IW2-2015 | reverse complement strand
CCCAAAAGTTTCACCGATGTAAAGATAGAGAGCGTTTCCAGCGAAGAGAACCACACAGCAGTATCTGGTGAGGAGGAGCATTATTGACGTCAACTTGCTGAACTGAAACTAAAGCAGAGAGACACATATAATGTGTACAGACCAAACTCTCCAGCACATCATAAATCTATTAAACAGGCAATACATTCAGACTATACTCTGACTCTCCTGTCCTTTGACACCACAAACAGGAAGGACAGAAGATATCATCCACGAAAACATACAGGTGAGTAAGAGATTGACGTGAAAGTTAAGTTGAGATTAGCTTACTGTGTGTTACCCGTCTAGATTTACTTATTGTCCAGATTTTACTGTATGTTATACTTTCTATCCTATAGTTATAAGATGTTGAACATCATGTATCAAACATTTGTTAAAATCACATAAGACAATATTACACTCTAAAGCTGAATCTATCACAGTGGAAGTTAATTCCATTGATTCCACTAAATGCTTTATGTTTTCACCTTGGTGTCTGTCTAGATATGACCACCTCCAGCAGTCTCCTGTGCTGAAGAACAGTTCCTGTGTTCTATATGTCTGGATGTGTCACTGAGACACAGTCTCTATTCCAATGTGAGACAAACCTACTGCAAGGCCTGTATCAGTGGATACTGGATACCAGTGCACTGTGCCCGTGTCCCAATGTGTAAAAAAACATTTGATAAGAGGCCAGATCTGTTTGTCAATACTTTCATTTCTGAGAGTGGCTGCTCCAGTTCAGACAGACAGTTGAAGTTAAAGCTACCAGCAGCCCACACCAAATGCCTTGACATAATTGTAGAAGTGTCCCTTGTGACATCTGCACTGGGATGAAGCTCAACGCCCTGAAGCCTGCCTGGTGTGTCAGACCTCTTACTGTGAGACTCACCTGGAGCCTCATCAGAGAGTCCAGCCTTAAAGAGACACAAGCTGGTCAACCCTGTGGAGAACCTGGAAGACAGATGTGTAAGAAGCATGACAGACACTCTAGAGCTGTTCTGTAGGAGGGACCAGACTTGTGTGTGTCAGTTCCTGCACTGAGACAGACCACAAAATGCATGACACTGTCCCTATAGAGGAAGAGTATAGAGAGAAGATGGCTCAACTGGGGAGACTAGGCAGAAAGTTCAGCAGATGATCCAGAAACGACTGCAGAAGGTTCAGGAGATCAAACACTCAGTAGATCTCAGCGAAGAGAGAAGCAGAGAGAGAGATATCAGACAGTGTACAGGTCTTCACTGATCTGGGCGCTCCATTGAGAGAAGCCAAGGCTGAGCTCATTGAGGTGATTGAGGAGAAGCAGAAAGCAGCAGAGAGGCAGGCTGAAGGGCTCATTAAAGAGCTGGAGCAGGAAATCACTGAGTTACAGAGGAGAAGCACTGAACTGGAGCAGCTCTCACACACTGAGGACCACCTCCACCTCCTACAGAGCTTACCATCACTCTACACCCCTTCACCCACCAAGGACTGGTCTGAGATCAGTGTTCACAGTGATCTGTGTGTGGGGACTGTTAGGAGAGCTGTGTCTCAGCTGGAGGAGACTCTTATAAGTATAATGAAAAGCCTGTGTGTTGATCTGTGTGTTGGTGCTGGATTTAAGAGGATTCAGCAGTATGCAGTGGATGTGACTCTGGACCCTGATACAGCACATCCCAAACTCATCCTGTCTGAGGATGGGAAACAAGTGAGATATGGAAACACACGAACAAATCGTCCTAATACCCCAAAGAGGTTTGATAAAAGTGTAAATGTCTTAGGAAAGGAGGGTTTCTCTTCAAGGAGAGTTTACTATGAGGTGACAGTTAAGGGGAAGACTGACTGGGATTTAGGAGTGGCCAGAGAATCCATTAATAGGAACGGGAATATCAAACTGAGCCCTGAGAATGGATACTGGACTGTCTGGCTGAGGAATGGAGAACAGTACAGGGCTCTTTCTAGCCCCAGTGTCCTGCTCTCCCTGAGAGAGAAGCCCCAGAAGGTGGGGGTGTTTGTGGATTATGAGGAGGGTCAGGTCTCCTTTTATGATGTGGAGGCCAGGTCTCATATCTACTCTTTCACTGGCTGCACCTTCACTGAGAAACTATATCCATTCTTCTGCCCCTGTCTTAATGATGGTGGTAAGAACTCTGCCCCTCTGATCATCTCTCCTGTCAGTCAGACAGAATGAGTTTTAAATTGAAAATCTGACCAGTCACATTTGTCAATTTAGAATAATCATTAACATGATGAGTATCCAGCAGCAATGTAAGATATGACCAAATCTCTCCATTCTCATAATAAAGTATTTTGTCATACAATTTTCACACAACATTAAAAAAATTATATTAACAAACTAAACAGACACAACAAACACAATCAGCACCACACAATGTCACATATAAAGTATGACTTCACATCTGGGAACATTTCAGATGAGGCTCTTATCGTTACGTCATATCAGCACTACATGCTGTGTGTTTGTAGCTAGTTATTGTTTGCACTGTATTGGTGACTCACCACCTGGATTTTGTCTTATGTAGCAACATTTGAATTTCAGTTTTTTACATTGGATAAAAGTAGAGACTCAGAGCTAAAAAATGGTATATCATACACTACATTTGAGGAAACAATGGGACAGTAATTCTGCTTTGAAAGTTGATCAACTTGTAAACTCACTTATGAGAAAACCGTCTTTCAATGTTTTGCTACTCCTATTGGAGAGCCCTTCTTTGTCTACACCCATTCAGCATTGTTCACAACCTCTTAAGCCTTAGCCCCAGCCATCTCTTTAAGGGTTGATCCAACCGTTCTGTACTAACTTGCCAGCTACTTCCAGACATCTAAGAGAGAGAGAACAGCTCATAGAGCGATAGGGCGAGTAATGTTCAATCTGTGGTTTGGCGTTCACAGCGCACACTGGACGCTCTGGCCAATAAGTAGGGCTGTTCCAAAAGCTCTGACCTCACAACGACAGTCAATCACCCAAGCTAACTGGCTAACATTGGCTAGCTACTTCCAGACACATAATGAGAGAACACCTCACTCTGACCATTATCTTTGTTGATCCTGACTAGCTATAATGAAAACTGTGCATGAAGTAAAATTCTGGATTTTTAGGAAATAAAATGCATTTGAATAGTGATGAAATTGTCATTCTATCTAGTACTGTCCAACATGTTTTTGAATAGTGATGTCTATGAAATCAGTTTGGAATAGTGGCGGTGTGGTAAGGGGTCTGTAGGTGATATCATATGGAAATGTACAGTATGTGGTAGTTGATGTAATTGTACACATAAATGGTCCAGTGTGGCTCAGTTGGTAGGACATGGTGCTTGCAACGCCAAGGTTGTGGGTTCAATTCCCATGGGGGACCAGTACTAAAAACATTAGGAACATGTATGCACTCACTACTGTAAGTTGCTCTGGATATGAGTGTCTGCAAAATGTGATTTAATTGGATATACTTTTTGTAGAAAAGGAAAATCTACCTGATGATATGGTTGTGTGTAAAATGGTCTGTTTATTTTGTGGTTTTGCAGTCTCCTCACCAGAATGATCAAATAGAAATTGTCCTGCTTAAAGGCTCAGTGCAGTCAAAAAGGAGATTTTCTTGTGTTTTATATATATTTCCACACTGAGGTTGGAATAATACTGTGAAAATGATTAATGCACTTTTAGTGTAAGAGCTGTTTGAAAAGACTGTCTGAAATTTCAGCCTGTTTTGCCTGACTGGTGTCGTCAACAGGCGGTAAATTAGTTAATAGACCAATAAGAATACTTCCAAACCTCTCTGCCAATTACACAATTCTTACTTGAGAAATTTCGCTTTGCTAAGAAGCTATTTTTATTTATTTTTTACCGTTGTAATTTAAAATAATCTCAGTACTGTACTTTATTGTTACCCAGAAATGATTTGATATTGAGATAAAAATGGCTGCATTGGACCTTTTAACAAATAAAGGCACCTGTTATGGCACCTTGTCTGTCTGCACTTGTAAAAACATGAATGACATTCATTGTGAATATAAGGAGATAACTAGTGTATGAAAGAGAGAGATAAATAAATATGAGGTCAGTAAATAATACATCTGACTCTTGACATTAAACACATTATGCCATAAATTAAAACTAGCCTAAACAATTGTAATTTAGCACCGGAGAGAAAGAGCGCTCAGCCATGTAAGGGGTTAACTCTGTTCCAGGAAGATAAATCACATGGCAGTATTGGGTGGGGAGAAGCATTGTAACGTCACTTTGCTGAAATGAATCGACTGTGAAGCATTTAGCGTGCAACGTCTTTCAAACTAAACAAATCTCTACTGTAGTCTTTGTCTCCTTTGACACCACAAACAGATCCACGAACATATGCAGGTGAGTACATAGGACAGGTGACATCTTGTTTACGTTTTCTCCTGTTGTATCTGCAGTAGACTTATGTTAACTTGTGGTCATTTGGTTAAAATATTTAGAGCGACTTTTAACTTTTTCTAAACACAGGCGTGACGAAAACACGAATTTTTCACAAATCTTCTAGTGGTATATCTCAACTCCCATATTAGTGTCGTCCATGCAGGTGGCGATTGATGCAGCGAAAAAAGCTCTTATTGAATAGCTATTAAACATTTTGAAGGCCCACAATTATCTGTTATATTGACAGCTGTTGAAATTAATGATCTATAGCCACAATGTCTTGAATAATATAATTGATAACCTAGGAAATAGTAGGTTGGGTTACAATATTGTTTGTAAAAAAAATATATATGTATTTGTAAACAAACAATGTATAGCTTCAATTTATGTTGATGTTGACATCATGGACTGTCAGTCCTTTTATCCATACAGTTGCTGCACTTCTCCAGCCCCACCCCTTAACTTTACAGCAAACCAAATAGTGTACCACTGTAAATATCACAGTGAGCCTTTAATGGTGCTTGTAGGCTACGTATGATGTCACACTTAAAGGTAAAACCATGTTTTAAGATTGGTTAGTATTATCCAATAAAACCATGACTCTAAAAATTTAATTATCAAGGACTATACCTGATATTGTTTCACCTTTGGTGTCTGTCTAGATATGACCACCTCCAGCAGTCTCCTGTCTGAAGAACAGTTCCTGTGCTCTGTCTGTCTGGATGTGTTCACTGAGCCAGTCTCTATTCCATGTGGACACAACTACTGCAAGGCCTGTATCAGTGGATACTGGGAACCAGTGACCTGTGCCAGTGTCCAATGTGTATAGGAGATTTTCTACAGGAGGCCTGAGCTTCGCATCAATACTTTCATTTCTGAGATGGGCTGCTCAGTTTCAGACAGACAGTTAAAGCTACCAGCACCCACACCAATGCCTGACATAACTTGTAGAAGTGTCCTGTGAATCTGCACTGGGATGAAACTCACGCCCTGAACCGGTCTGTCTGGTGGTCAGACCTCTTACTGTGAGACTCACCTGGAGCTCATCAGAGAGTCCCAGCCTTAAAGAGACACAAGCTGATCAACCCTGTGGAGAACTGGAAGACAGGATGTGTAAGAAGCATGACAGACCTCTAGAGCTGTTCTGTAGGACTGACCAGACTTGTGTGTGTCATTCTGCACTGAGACAGACCACAAGACTCATGACACTGTCCGCTAGAGGAAGGGTGTGGAGAGAGGAAGCTCAGCTGGGGAAGACTGAGGCAGAAGTTCAGCAATGATCCAGGAGAGACTGCAGAAGGTTCAGGAGATCAAACACTCAGTAGATCTCAGCAAGAGAGAACGCAGAGAGAGAGATATCAGACAGTTACAGGTCTTCACTGATCTGGTGCGCTCCATTGAGAGAAGCCAGGCTGAGCTCATTGAGGTGATTGAGGAGAAGCAGAAAGCAGCAGAGGGCAGGCTGAAGGGCTCATTAAAGAGCTGGAGCAGGAATACTGAGCTACAGAGGAGAAGCACTGAGCTGGAGCTCTCCACACACTGAGACCACTCCACTCCTACAGCGCTTCCCATCCTCTGCACCCTCCACCCACCAAAGTCTGGTCAGAGATCGTTTTACAGTGATCTGTGTGTGGGGACTGTGAGGGAGACTGTGTCTCATGTGGAGGAGACATTGTGAGTGAAGTGAAGAAGTTGTGTGATGCTGAGTTGAAAGAGGATTCAGCAGTATGCAGTGGATGTGATCTGGCCCTGATACAGCACATCCCTACATATCATGTCTGAAGATGGAACAGTGAGACATGGAACACAAAACAACATCTCCAGACAGCCAGTTAGGTTTTCCACCTGTCTCTGCATCTTGGGGAAAGGAGGGCTTCTCCTCAGATAGATTCTACTATGAGGTGACGGTCAAGGGGAGCGACTGACTGGGATTTAGGAGTGACCCAGAGAGTCTATCACCAGGAAGGGCTATCACACTGAGCCCTATGAAGGATACTGACTGTCTGGCTGAGAAAGGAAATGGGTACAAGGCTCTAGCTGGCCTGGTATCCTGCTTCACCTGAGGAGAATCCCCAGAAGGTGGGGGTAATAGTGGATTATGAGGGGGTCAGGTCTCATTTTATGATGTGGAGGCCAGGTCTCATATCTACTCTTTCACTGGCTGCACCTTCATGGGAACTTCTATCCATACTTTACGCCCATGTTAATGATGGTGGTAAAAACTCTACCCCTCTGATCATTCTCCTGTCAATCACAAAGAATGACTTTTAACTTGAAAATCTACAAAAATATGTACATTTAATCTGTTGTCCTACATCAGAGAGAACATTTCACTGTATATATTCCTACTGAACTTGGGTTGTTGTTT
>NW_019951037.1:7813-11452 GCF_002910315.2 Salvelinus sp. IW2-2015 | reverse complement strand
CCTGTAGCTGGAACACAGCTGATAAACTCCTGGAGAGACTGGTGTGTTTCTCTCTCTCTCTCTTTCTCTCTAGTTGTGTTTGGCAGGTGAGAGTAGGAGCTATGCCTCCTGGAGCTGACAACACACTCTTGTTTTCCTCATCTCGTCTCCTGCCTTGATCTTAAAGTGGAACTGACAGCATTTGAACAACTTTGCAGATATGAGACAAAAAAAAAAAAATGTTTGTACTTTTAACTCAATGTTCCGTGACGTACACTAAGGCATAGTTGGCAGAATAGATGGATGAAGTTCAGTGCGTGATTCATATCATTCACGAATACATTTCTTGGTAGTCCAAAAAATATGAAATCCTGCCTCCGTTTAGGATGTTTCAGTTTCAATGACTCAATATTCCGGACAAAAACGGACGAATGTAACTAAGGCTGGGAATGTCAATACAATCAAACTAGCTGATGATCACAAGTRAGTCATAACGTGGCTAACAGGCGTATCTATTCATGTAGCAAGCTAAAAACACTGAGCCGAACGTTAGCTAGCTAGCTAGCTGCTTGGAGGACGTCGTGTCATTGGAGGAGAGGGTGAGTGACTGACGTTTTTCCCTCGTATCATTTTCCGGTGGCTACACAGCCAGAGATGCAGGTGTAATTTGGTTAGCTAGCACGAAATGTGAATCGCTTTGTTAGCTAGCTAGCTATGCTGAACGGATGCTTTCCAGTTAGCATATCGCTTGCGTTACGACATTCATCTCTGGTGTGATGCGTCTGTGTGTAGCTGGTGTAGACGAGTCAGGCGCAGGACAGCAGTTATGAGTAATATAAGCAATTTTACTCAACAATAATTGCGATACACGTCAAAAAACCCAAGGCCACAAATAACGGACCGCAATACAATAAACAATCACTCACAAACAAACATGGGGGAACAGAGGGTTAAATAATGAACATGTAATTGGGGGATTGAAACCAGGTGTGTAAGACAAAGACAAAACAAATGGAAAATTAAAAGTGGATCGGCGATGGCTAGAAGGCCGGTGACGTCGACCGCCGAACGCCACCCGAACAAGGAGAGGGACCGACTTCGGCGGAAGTCGTGACATCTGGCTAGCTGTCTACTCCGATTTCAGACCACTCTCGTCTGAGTGTTCCAGAGAGCAGAATAACTGATGKATTTACAAACGCACAACACCTGCTGAATATGACCGGTGTCAGWAAACGGTAATAGTTGGTTAAGAACGTTCTAGATAACATGTAAACAGCCTAACCAGCTCTGCTAACGGCTAGTACAATGGTCAGAGTGAGGTGTTCTCTCATTTGTCTCTGGAAGTAGCTAGCTAGCTAGCTAGCCAACTTTGGCCAGTTAGCTTGGGTGCTTGGTTGGGACAACGCATGCATTGGCAGGCAAACTGAAAATAGGAGCGACCCAGGGATGTGTGTGCTTTGGGGACCTTTAACAGAATGTGACTGGCAGAACGGGTGTTGTATGTGGAGGATGAGGGCTGCAGTAGATATCTCAGATAGGGGGGAGTGAGGCCTAAGAGGCTTAATAAATAAGCATCAACCAGTGGGTCTTGCGACGGGTATACAGAGATGACCAGTTTACAGAGGAGTATGAGTGCAGTGATGTGTTATAGGGACACATTGGTGGCAAATCCGATGTCCGAATGGTAAAGAACATCTAGCCGCTCGATAGCACCCTTACTGCCGATCTATAAATTACGTCCTCCGTATCTAGCATGGTAGGATGGTCATCTGCATCAGGGTTAGTTTTGGCAGCTGGGGGTGAAAGAGCAGCGAATACGATAGAGAAACCAAGTCTAGATTTAAAATAGGGAAGGATTGTTTGATCAATAGTACTGTAAAGTTCCCAAATGTATGAGGGTCGCATAGTATTTAGTTGCATATTTGCAAGAATCCATTGAAGTGTATTTTGTGGCTTTTGTTGAATGTATTATAATGATCTAAAGTCACACTGTTGCTACTGCCTGTAAACACACAGTTCAGTCCTATTTTCTGCCTCGCCCTCTATAGAAGTCTACTCTCCCATGTTCTGCTTCTCCTCTATAGAAGTTCTACTTCCCATGTTCTGCTTCTCCCTCTATAGAGTTCTACTCTCCCATGTTCTGCCTCTCCCTCCATAGAAGTTCTACTCTCCCCATGTTCTGCTTCTCCCTCATAGAAGTTCTACTCTCCATGTTCTGCCTCTCCCTCTATAGAAATTCACTCTCCCATGTTCTGCTCTCCCTCTATTGAAGTTCTAGTTCCCATGTTCTTGCTCGCCCTCTATAGAAGTGCTAACTCTCCCATGTTCTGCTTCTCCCTCTATAGAAGTTCTACTCTCCCATGTTCTGCTTCTCCCTCTTAGAAGTTCTCTTCCTTTCTGCCTCTCCCTCCATAGAAGTTCTACTCTCCCATGTTCTGCTTCTTCTCCCTCCATAGAAGTTCTACTCTCCATGTTCTGCCCTCTCCCTCTAATCAAAGTTCTACTCTCCCATGTTCTGCCTCGCCCTCTATGAAAGTTCCTAGTCTCCCCATGTTTCTGCTCCCCTCTATAGAAGTCTACTCTCCCATGTTCTGCTTCTCCTCTATAGAAGTTCTACCTCTCCCCATGTTCTGCTCTTCCTCTATAGAAGTTCTACTCTCCATGTCTCTGCTCCCTCCATAGAAGTTCTACTCTCCCATGTTCTGCTTCTCCCTCCATAGAAGTCTCTCTCCATGTTCTGCCTCCCTCATAGAATTCTACTCTCCCATGTTCTGCTCTCCCTCTATTGAAGCTTAGTCTCCCATGTTCTGCCTCGCCCTCTATAGAAGTGCTACTCTCCCATGTCTGCTTCTCCTCTATAGAAGTCTACTCTCCCATGTTCTGCTTCTCCCTCTATAGAAGTTCTACTCTCCATGTTCTGCCTTCCCTCTATACGTTTACTCTCCCGTGTTCTGCTTCTCCCTCTATAGAAGTTCTACTCCCATGTTCTGCTCTCCCTCTATAGAAGTTTTACTCTCCATGTTCTGCCTCGCCCTCTATAGAAGTTCTACTCTCCCATGTTCTGCTCTCCCTCTAATAGAAGTTTTACTCTCCCATTGTTCTGCCTCCCTCTATGAAGTTACTCTCCCATGTTCTGCCTCTCCCTCTATAGATAGTTTTACTCTCCATTGTTCTCTGCCCTCGCCCTAATATGAAGTTTCTACTCTCCCATGTTCTGCCTCTCCCTCTATAGAAGTTTTACTCTCCCATGTTTCTGCCTCGCCCTCTATAGAAGTTTTACTCTCCATGCTTCTGGCCTCTCCTCTATAGAAGTTTTACTCCTCGCATGTTCTGCCTCGCCCTTATAGAAGTTCTACTCTCATGTTCTGCCTCTCCCTATAGAAGTATCTCCTCTCCCATGTTCCTGCTCTCCCTCTATAGAAGTTCTAACTCTCCCATGTTCCTGCCTCCGCCTCTATAGAAGTTCTACTCTCCGCATGTTCTGTTACCCTCCGTTACCGTCCCCTGTTACCCTCCTTTACCTACTGTTACCTCCTGTTTACCCATCTGTTCCCCCTGTTACCCCTCCTGTTCCCCCCTGTTAACCCCCTGTTCTCCTCCTGTTACCCTACTGGTTTTACCCTCCTGTTACCCTCCTGTTAAACCCTGCTGTTTACCTCT
>NW_019951037.1:4071-6780 GCF_002910315.2 Salvelinus sp. IW2-2015 | reverse complement strand
AAGAGAGTAGATAAGGAAAGCTGTACAGGAATAGCAAAATTATTGAAAAACATGCATCCTGTTTGCACAATGACACTAAAGTTAAACTGGGCAAAACAATGTAGGCAAATAAATGAACTGTAAAGGCAGACAAGGTAGCCTAGCAGTTAAATATGCATTGGGACAGTAACGGCTGGTAGGATCATGGCTTCAAATCCAGAGCGCCGACTATTTAAAAAATCTTGAGTAAAGCCTTAACCCTCAATTGCTCCTGTAAATCGTTCTGGATTAGACTGTCTGTCTAAATGAATAAAAAGGTTACATTCTGAATGGATTTCTGAAGGAACTGTCCCTCTATAAACCAGACGAGCTACGGCCCTGGTATATATGTTGCTGTGGTAGGGAATAGGTTAAAGGTGGCAGTGTGTTAAACWCAGGGTAATCCCATGATGAATTCGCAATCCCCCTTTAAATGAGGCTAATCCAGACTCAATTGGTCAGTAACAAAAGAGAGAAATAAGAGAGGGACAAGTGATAACCTAACCCTGGGTTTTAGTTCACTGCCTGTCAAAGACACTCGAAGTTTAATATGGACTATAGCACTATGATTCGGCTCCAAATGGCACCCTATTCCCTATATAGTACACTACTTTAGACCAGAGCCCCATGGAACCCTATTCCCTATATAGTACACTACTTTAGACCAGAGCCCTGCTAAAAAGTAGTGCACTTTATAGGGAATAAGCGTGGATTTGGGACAAAAGCTAGGTCAACATGAAATCTATTGACCTATCAATGTAAAGGAATGGGGTTACTTGTGAAATGTACATATGACACCCCAGTCTACATATGACACCCCAGTCTACATATGACACCCCAGTCTACATATTATACCCCAGTCTACATATTATACCCCAGTCTACATATTACACCCCAGTCTACATATGACACCCCAGTCTACATATGACACCCCCGTCTACATATGACACCCCCGTCTACATATTACACCCCAGTCTACATATTACACCCCAGTCTACATATTAAACCCCAGTCTACATATTACACCCCAGTCTACATATTAAACCCCAGTCTACATATGACACCCCAGTCTACATATGACACCCTAGTCTACATATGACACTATATGTATCATCCAACACCTCCTCTCCCTGCTTCATTATCATCCAACACCTCCTCTCCCTGCTTCATTATCATCCAACACCTCCTCTCCCTGCTTCATTATCATCCAACACCACATCTCCCTGCCTCAGTATCATTCAACACCACCTCTTCCTGCTTCAGTACCAGCCAGAACATATGGTTATGAAACCAGCCAGAACATATGGTTATGAAACCAGCCAGAACATATGGCTATGAAACGAGCCCACAGTCTACATATTTCACCCCAGTCTCTATGGACACCCAGTCTACATATGACACCCCGTTTTAGACACCCCAGTCTACATATGACACCCCAGTCTAACATATGACACCCCAGTCTACATATGACACCCCAGTCTACATATGACACCCCCAGTCTTACCCATATGACACCCCAGTCTACATATTTGAACCCCAGTCTACATATGACATCCAGTCTACATGACACCCAGTCTACATATTACACCCAGTCTACTATTACACCCCTTCATTGCTCTACATATGACTACCCCAGTCTACATATGAACTACCACCCGTAGCTTTATCATCACATCGCAGTTGTGACATTCAACCCAGTCTACATATGACACCCCAGTCTACATATACACCGCACACACAGTCTACATATGACACCCAGTCTACATATGACACCACCAGTCTACATATGACACCCCAGTCTACATATGACACCCCAGGTCTACATATGACACCCAGTCTACATCTTGACACCCAGTCTACATAGAACCCAGTCTACATCATGACACCACCAGTCTACATATGACACCCCAGTCTAACATATTACACCCCAGTCTACTATGACACCGGCAGTCTACATATGACCCCCAGTCTACATGACACCCAGTCTACATATGACCACCCCAGTCTACATATTACACCCCGTCTACATATGACACCCCGTCTACATATGACACCCCCGTCTACATATGACACCCCCGTCTACAATTACACCCCAGTCTACTATTACACCCCAGTCTACATATTACACCCCAGTCTACATATTAAACCCCAGTCTACATATGACACCCCAGTCTACATATGACACCCTAGTCTAACATATGACACTATATGTATCATCCAACACCTCCTCTCCCTGCTTCATTATCATCCAACACCTCCTCTCCCTGCTTCATTATCATCCAACACCTCCTCTCCCTGCTTCATTATCATCCAACACACATCTCCCTGCCTCAGTATCATTCAACACCACCTCTTCTGCTTCAGTACCAGCCAGAACATATGGTTATGAAACCAGCCAGAACATATGGTATGAAACCAGCCAGAACATATGGCTATGAAACGAGCAAGAACATATGGCTGTGAATCCAGCCAGAACATATGGCTGTGAAACCAGCCAGAACAAATGGCTGTGAAACCAGCCAGAACATATGGCTATGAAACCAGCCAGAACAAATGGCTGTGAAATCCAGCCAGAACATATGGCTGTGAAACCAGCCTGAACATATGCCTGTGAAACCAGCCAGAACATATTGCTGTGAAACCAGCCAGAACATAATGGCTATGAAACACAGCCAGAAAACAATACTGCTG
>NW_019951036.1:5383-6781 GCF_002910315.2 Salvelinus sp. IW2-2015 | reverse complement strand
CTATTCCATTTGCACAACAGCATGTGAAATTTATTGTCAATCAGTGTTGCTTCCTAAGTGGACAGTTTGATTTCACAGAAGTGTGATTGACTTGGAGATACATTGTGTTGTTTAAGTGTTCCCTTTATTTTTTTGAGCAGTGTATATACATATATATATTCTGCACATCTACCATTCCAGTGTGAAGCTTGGAGGAGGAGGTGTGATGGTGTGGGGTTGCTTTCTGGTTACACTGTCTGTGATTGATTTAGAAATCAAGGTACATTTAATCAGCATGTGTCACGACTTCCACCGAAGTCGTCTCCTATCCTTGTTCGGGCGGCGTTCGGTGATCGGCGTCACCGGCTTTCTAGCTATCGCCGCTCCATTTTTCAATTTTTTCAGCTGTCGCCGCTCCAATTACACACCAAACTATGGAGTCAGCAGGAGCAGGGACCCCGGTTAGAGGAGTCGAGGAGCGCGTCCAGGAACATTCTGCTATGTTACATCATCTTGGTGCCATGATGGTTCGCGTTTTTCAGACTATGGACCGCTGGGAGAGACAGGAAGTCTCCCCAGTGCCTCGAGCAGCGCAACCGGGGTTACCTCTACCCGTCCCATCCGGAACCAGTCCCAGTGGGATGCGTATCTCCCTTCCCAGGGAATATGATGGGACTGCAGCACAGTGCCAGGGATTCCTGCTACAACTGGACCTTTACCTGGCCACTGTGCACCCAGCTCCCTCGGAAAGGGAAAGGGTGTCGGCCCTCGTCTCATGCCTCTCAGGGAGAGCTCTGGAGTGGGAAAACGCCATGTGGAGAGAAGAAGACGCGGCGTTGGACCACTTCGGGGAGTTCACCCGTCGCTTCTGGGCCGTCTTTGACCATCCACTCGAAGGTAGAGCGGCGGGGGAACGGCTCTTTCATTTTAGGCAGGGGACGAGGAGCGCCATGGAATTCGCCCTGGAAATCCGGACCCTTGGCCACCGGAGCAGGATGGAACGACAGGGCCCTCATCGACCACTATCGGTGCAGCCTGTGCGAGGACGTCCGATGTGAGCTGGCCTGCAGGGATGCCACCATCTCCTTCGACCAAATGGTGGATTTGTCCATCCAGTTGGTTTACCTGCTGGTCACCCGCGGACGTCCAGAGGGGGCTCTGTCGGTGCCATCTTCCAGCAACTCCGCTCCGGTGCCCATGGAGTTGGGAGGGGCTGCGCGTAGGGAGATTGGAGGAGGAGCCATCACGTGCACCATCTGTGGCCGCAGAGGGAACACTGCTGGTCGGTGCCATGTCGGTTCCTCTGGGAGTAGAGGCAACAGGCAAGGCACTCTGGCGTCACTCCAGGTGAGTCTGCACCACACTCATCCAGAGTCCTCTGTTGACCACCTGTTTGTACCTGTTTTTTCCCTAATTTAC
>NW_019951036.1:0-1037 GCF_002910315.2 Salvelinus sp. IW2-2015 | reverse complement strand
GACGTCACCGGCTTTCTAGCCATCACCTCTCCATTTTTCATATTCCATTGGTTTTGTCTTGTTCCATTACACACCTGGTTTTCATTTCATAATTACTGTATGTATTTAGCCCTCTGTTCCCCTCCATGTTTTTGTGTGTAATTGTTTGTTTTTGTTATGTGGATATTGTCAGGCACTTTACTTTTGCTATGTTCCATGTTTTAGGCATGTTATTGTTTTTATGTGCTGTCATTATTGGAACGGAATTAAATTGCGCCTGTTCACTACACTCTGCTCTCCTGCACCTGAATTCGCCTCCCGTACACACCCTTGACAGCATGGCTACCAGTGCAGTGATGCGCCATCCAATCTGGTTTGGGCTTAGTGGGACTATCATTTGTTTTTCAACAGGACAATGACCCAACACACCTCCTGGCTGTGTAAGGGCTATTTGACAAAGAAGGAGAGTGATTGAGTGCTGCATCAGATGACCTGGCCTCAACAATCACCTGTCCTCAACCCAATTGAGATGGTTTGGGATGAATTGGACCACAGAGTGAAGGAAATGCAGCCAACAAGTGCTCTGCATATGTGGGAACTCCTTCAAGACTGTTGGAAAAGCATTCCACGTGAAGCTGGTGGAGGAAACGCCAAGAGTGTGTAAGGCTGAAATCAAGGCAAAGGGTGGCTACTTTGAAGAATCTCAAATATGAAATAGATTTTGATTTGTTTAACAATTTTTTGGTTACTACATGATTCCTTCCATATGTGTTATTTCATAGTTTTGATGTCTTCACTATTATTTTTCAATGTTGAAAATAATAACAATAAAGAAAAACCCTTCAATGTGTAGATGTGTAAACTTTTGACTGACACTGTATGTGTTGAGATAATTGCGTTGTTTGCTCTATAACCTGTTAGTTCATATGCCTTACGACCATGATATATAGGCCTAAGGCCAAGACAATAAAAAGACCCAGTGGCAGAATAAATTCAACCACATCTTTGTTTCATTCATTTGTTGTTTAACCTTTCTAGGACACACGTTTCTAGAACCC
>NW_019951035.1:4601-6783 GCF_002910315.2 Salvelinus sp. IW2-2015 | reverse complement strand
ACTGAGGGTAAGGAAAAGGTTTTGGCAAGACATCTCGCAATACATGGCCCATCCATCCTCCTCCAATACGGTGCAGTCGTCCTGTCCCCTTTGGCAGAAAAGCATCCCCAAAGAATGATGTTTCACCTCCATGCTTCACGGTTGATGGTGTCTTGGGGTTGTACTCATCCTCTTCTTCCTCCAAACACGGCGAAGGAGTTTAGACAAAAGCTTATTTTTGAAATCAGCAGACCACATGACCTTCTCCATTCCTCCCTGGATCATCCAGATGGTCATTGGCAAACTTCAGACGGCCTGACATGGCCTGCTTGAGCAGGGGACCTTGTGTGCGCTGCAGGATTTTAATCCATGACGGCGTAGTGTGTTACTAATGGTTTTTCTTTGAGACTGTGTCCCAGCTCTCTTCAGGTCATTGACCAGGTCCTGCCGTGTAGTTCTGGGCTGAACCCTCACCTTCCTCATGATCATTGATGCCCCACGAGGTGAGATCTTGCATGGAAGCCCCAGACCGAGGGGTGATTGACCATCATCTTGAACTTTCATTATCTTCTATTTTTTAATAATTGCGCCAAGCATTGTTGCTTCTCACCAAGTGCTTGCCTATTGTCCTTGTAGCCATCCAGCCTTGTGCAGTCTACAATTTTATCCCTGAAGTCCTTACACAGCGCTCTGGTCTTGCATTGTGGAGAGGTTGGATCGTGGATTGATGTTGTGGACAGGTGTCTTTTATACAGGTAAACGAGTTCAAACAGGTGCAGTTAATCAGGTAATGAGTGGAGAACAGGAGAGGCTTCTTAAAGAAAAACTAACAGGTCTGTGAGAGCCGGAATTCTTACTGGTTGGTAGGTGATCAAAAACTTATGTCATGCAATAAAATGCAAATGAATTACTTAAATCATCAATGTGATTTTCTGGATTTTTGTTTTAGATTCCGTCTCTACAGTTGAATTGTACCTATGATAAAATTACAGACCCCTACATGCTTTGTAATAGGAGAGAAACCTGCAAAAAAATCGGCAGTGGATCAAAATACTTGTTCTCCCCACTGTTATATATATATATTTATTTTTACACAAAAGCTGGGTAAACTGTCTGGTAAAATATAAAAAGGTGCATAAACTGTGTTTACATTCTTTCCCCCTCCACTATTACCAATAGTAGTTTGGAAAGGCAATATCTGACACACACATGTGTTTTGTTGAAGTTTGAAAGGGCCAGATAAAACCTACCCAATTACGGTCTCCCCATCAAACAACTGAGGCAAAAGCAGTCTACAGTCCTCTCCATCTGTWGAAATAGGCAGAGTTGAGGCAGAGTTCATCGGTGACACGATGGAATGAAAAGGGTGTTGCTATTACTGGACATGTGTGCTGTACAGTATTATCGGTAATCACCCTCAGTCCCACTTTGTGCATGGGGTTGAGTGCTCCATTCAGAGATGTCAGTATCAAGCCGGTCAGGACTCCATCACATTTTTTTTAATATATATTTTTTTATTTAACTAGGCAAGTCAGTTAAGAACAAATTCTTATTTACAATGACGGCCTACCAAAAGGCCTCCTGCGGGGATGGAGGCTGGGATTAAAAATATAAAATAAAATAAAAATATAGGACAAAACACACATCATGACAAGAGAGACAACACAACACTACATAGAGAGAGACCTAAGACAACAACACAGCATGGTAGAAACACAACATGACAACAACATGGTAGCAACACAACATGACAACAACATGGTAGCAACACAACATGACAACACAGCATGGTAGCAACACAACATGACAACAACATGGTAGCAACACAACATGGTAGCAGCACAAAACATGGTACAAACATTATTGTGCACAGACAACAGCACAAAGGACAAGAAGGTAGAGAACAATACATTACGCAAAGCAGCCACAACTGTCAGTAAGAGTGTCCATGATTGAGTCTTTGAATGAAGAGATTCAACTATCCAGTTTGAGTGTTTGTTGCAGCTCGTTCCAGTCGCTAGCTACAGCGGACTGAAAAGAGGAGCGACCCAGGGACGTGTGTGCTTTGGGAACCTTTAACAGAATGTGACTGGCAGAACGGCTGTTGTTATGTGGAGGATGAGGGCTGCAGTAGATATCTCAGATAGGGGGGAGTGAGGCCTAAGAGGGTTTTATAAATAAGCAACAACCAGTGGGTCTTGCG